>NC_042619.1:373839298-373932901 GCF_901001135.1 Rhinatrema bivittatum
TAGCGTGCTCATTGGCGATGAGTGAGAGGGGGACATCAGGCGCAATGCCCTCCATCCGTTTCAAGCTGTGGGGGGGAGAGTGGGGGATACGGCCAGCTGGCCTGCTACACTTCTTATAACTTTACTTTTTGGTTACCACTTAACTGGATATTTTGAATACATCTGGTTAAGTGACGGGTTATGTGGATAACTTTAAAAACTAACCAGTTATATTCAAACATAGGCAGTTAGGTTTTAATGACATGCAGCTGGATAACTTTAGGTGAGTATATCGGAGGGAAATTAATCCGTTTAATATAGAGCACAAGCTATCCGGCTAATTTTAGTTAGCATAACCTGTGCTTGCTGGCTTTACTAAATATTGGCTCATGATGACTTACGTTTATCACTAGAAGCAGACATTAATTTTGGACATCCATCCGAGATTCAGAAAACAGATGTTGAACATTATATGGGTAGAGACTTGATGGGCTGTATCCATGAGTGTGTGTGCACAAATGATTTGCTAGGACATACATAATTACTCTTGTTTTCACATTGAAATGTATTCCTTTTTTAGAATAAATTCACTGGCTTGTACTGTTCCTTGTGAGGGAGTCTATAGAAAACTCCCTCAGATTACCTTAAAGGACTGAAGACTGCAGTCTCGGCCGCGGTCCTCCTTAAGATCCAGGAAAGCCTGGCCAAAGGTAGGAGGACTCTCAACCAGAGTACAAGAACTCAGGGGTACAAGAGTTAGGGCCCCCCCGCGGAGCAGGCAGGAATCCATTCTATGCAAAGATCTACTATGTGTGATGTCTGTGTGCTGCCTGAACTTAAAGGAGCTGCATTTCTTTGTTTGACTTTCTTTCACTCAGGCCGATACAGAACAGTGCACTTGGCCGAGCGCACTGTTAGCCCCCGTTTGGCACACGTTTTAGACGCGCATTATTACCCCTCATACTGTAAGGGGCATTAGCGCGTGAAAAACGCATGGCCAATCACCCCGAAACTAATAGCGCTCATCATGCAAATGCATGTGATGAGCCTATTAGTTATTACCCCGGAACACATTTTACTCTCAGAAATTATCGCTTGCCCAAGGGCAAGTGTTAACCATAGAAAGCACCGGGAAATTGTCAGAAAAGCAGAAAAAATTGCTTTTCTGTACACCCACCGAATTAATAGTGATATTAAGTCGAAGGCACAAAAAATAAAAAAATCTGCCCGGTCAGCGGGGTTCGAAAATGGACGCTCATATTGCCAGCGACCATTTTCCGAACCCGTGGCTGTCAGCGGGTTCGACAACCGACGCCGGTCCTGAGCGCCTCCTTATTAGCGCGTGGCCTAATTTGAATACAAAATCGCGCTCCCAGGAGAGGTGTCTGGGCACAACGTCGAGAGAGAGCCTGCGCTCGTCTCGGAGCACCGGCTCTCCCACATGCTTTATTGCATCGGCCTGCAAGTAAATAAATTGCACAATAAAGGAAACAGCCAGAGTCTGCCTCCTCATTCCTTCGCCAAGTTGCTACATTCCTCAAGAATGAATACAAGTATTCCATACTGAAATATAGCTGATTTCTACAGCCAGCAGTGAAACTAAGTAAAGACCGTGATTTTGCTTTGCATGCAATTGTAGTACTGCCGGGAGCATCCTTTCAGAAAATCTATCTTATTACAGGGCCGATGATTTAAGACAGACTTAAAAAAAAAAGCTGTTTTTTTCTTGCTGATCCATTCGATCCATTCTCTGCTTTTAGACTGCGTGATTGGCAGGGAAGCCACCCCCTCCCCCGGGAGAGTTTTATTCCGGTAAATGTTCACCTCCAGTTTCGATGAGCTCTCACAGAAGGAAGCCAGAGTAATAATGAAATGCCCCCCACCAAATCTATTACCCAGGTGGCATTTGCATGATTAAAGAAGAAGCTGCATGCCATTTCCAGCTCCAGACAAGCCGCTTTTTTTTTTTTTTCGTCGTTTGCGGTTTCATCACCCTAATGCTTCCTGTCAGTAGCTCTAAATGCTATAAATCTGTGGAGGAGACAGAGATTCTCAGGTTGCACTGAAGCTCGGTTATACCAAAAGTAGGTCAGTGGGTCATTAAATATAACCCAGCGCTGAATGTAAATCTGACTGACTGGGAAAGCTGCTACTATATGCTTACATACAAATATTATACCTCCTGCAGAACCAAGCACCTTGTTTATATTTAAAGGAAATGGCAGGACAATAGGTACACACTCAGCCATAGAAAGCCATAGAAAGCCCAGACTATCAGGGTTCAGGCAGGACCTGCTTCCATGTTTCCAGTGTTGGGAGCCACTTTTCATTTCATTTTATACTGCAAAAAGGTTTTTAAAAAGTCAAAAGATGACAAGATAGGCACGCCATAACTAAATAAAGCTTGCTGGTGATAGTAGTGGTGGTGGGGATGAGGAAACAGGATTTAGCTTGTCGAGTTTTGCAAAGTACTATTTTATCAGGGTGCCTTTATTCCTGGGACTTTCACAAATTAAACAGGCTTTACCTGTTGAAAAAGCAATCAACACAGTATAATTTGAGTACAACCAGAGTAGAATTTGTTTGTTCCTGGAAATGAAAACAAAGTGCGCAGGCTTCAGTTTCTTCCTGAGATGACGAGCTTAGCTGGGCTCTGGTTGGGTGAGAAGGTGACTGTCACTGCAGGAGCGACCCTTGCTGACACAAGTAAAGTGCCGAGGGCTTTAAGTCTCAAAGAAGACTTAGAGTCCATAGGGAGACCATAGGGAGATCTATGGACTTAGAGTCCATAGGGAGACTTCAGTCCATAGGGAGACTTCCTATGGACTTCCTATGGACTTCTATGGAGTTCATAGAGTCTATAGGGAGATCAGTCTTGTACAGGTCATTCACCTGGGAAAGGGAATTTAACAAAGGAGAAAACAGACTCCAAAAGAATGGCCACTGTCAATCATGGCCAAAAATTACCAAGCTTGCATAAACCCTGGGCAGGGCGGACCTTTTCTACTTGCACCCGGGGCACATAGGAAAGAAAGGATGGTGATGGACCTTTTCTGCGCACCCTCCTATTCCCTTTGTCTCTCTTGGCTGCTCCACGGATCGCAGGAGATCTGAGATCCAGGGCTGTCAGTGGGAGAAGAACGATGGTTCCAGGGTCCCTTGTCATTTTTGCAATAACCCAGTAATATACGGCTAACTTTGGGACAGCTCTATGGCGCAACCAGAGCTGGCCGCATTGGTCAAGCAGATAAATCTGGTCGCGCCTCTCGCCTGCCCCGGACCACCCCCAAATTATGCAGTTAAATTCTAGCGGCATAACTCGTTAGGAAGCTACAATTTAGTCACATTTGTCTTCAAATATCACCGCTATGCCATTTAGACGGATAACTTTTCACTTATCCATCTAAATGGCTTCTGAATATCGGCCTCCTAGCTTTTTATACCTTTTCCTGAATTCCTCCTGAATACTTTAGCTCTCCTAGTTAGTACCTAATTGTTACATTCCCCACTCACGGGGTGCCCTGTGAGCGGCTTCACTCACCCCAAATGCCGCCAGCAGTCTAATGCAGCTGGAAGCCGCTGACGTGCAGATGTTGATGTTGTTCCTGTGATGCTTCTTCCTAGATGCATGCGTACGATACTGTTTCATTTAAAGGGCCTGTGGCGGAAAAACCTGTGGCACCCTTGGATAATGTCATGCTTTTTGCCCTATAAAAGCACTCCTCAGACATTCCAGCCTTGCCTCAGAAAAGGTCACCTTTTCTCCTCAGCCTTTCTCCGTGTCTGCTATAGCCTTTTCTGGTCCCCAGTCCTTGCCTGCCCATTGTTTCTGACTATAGCCACAGCCTCTTGGACTCCGTCATAGCCTGGCCGGTGCCAAGACTTGCTCACCCGCCATCGGCACAAACCTTAGGGCCTTGCCCACAAGGTTGCGCCAATTGCGCTAAGCAAGAGAGGCTCACGCTTACGTCGCTTGCAACAGATTTCTGAGGCCATGAGCTCAGTGAACACATCTCTACAATTGGCCATTGCTGCATGACCTCTCAGATGCAAGAACAAAAGATTGAATTAGTCTCCTGAACAGGTTCATGCAACAGGCCTAGCAGCAACTTGATCAAGTATGGATTACTACAGAGCTTTTCTCAATGCTTAGATCTGATACAAGCCCAGCGTCCAGCCTCAGTCCCAGCACCAGCTCTGGTGAACCCAGACCATGGACTCCATGATACAACTTCCACTACCTCTAAGGTATAGTGGTGACCCTAAAGGTTGCAGAGGTTTCCTCAATATTTACAAGATGCATTTCGAGTTACAGTCTGCCCATTTTTTTTTCTCATTGTGTCAAGATTATGTATATTCTCTCTCTAGCCTGGGCTTCCCCCTTGTGGGAGCAAGATAACCTACTTCTCAGGAACTTGGATAACTTCATGCAACAATTTTGCCTGATTTTTGACCAATCTGGACTCGTCTTGTCCATTGCCACAAAATTCTTTCATATTCATCAAGACACTTGCTCAGTTGGTGAGTATGCAGTAGAATTCTGTACCCTAGCTTCTGGACTCAGTTAGGGCGAAGATAGCCAAACCACCATTTTTTGGCAAGGATTATCTGGGAGAATAAAAGATGAACTAGCAGCTCGAGACCTTCCTCCGTCCCTTGAAGCACTTTTTGTCTTGGCTATTCATATAGATCTGAGATTCCAGGAACAAGCTCGTGAGAGGAAGACCTCCCATTGGACCACTCCCATGGCTCTTGGACTCCGCACCAGAACCAGCGAAGGTCATTGCCCTCAAAGAGCCCATGCAATTAGGCAACATCAGACTTTCGGAAGATGAAAAACAAAGGCAATGACCGCATAACCTCTGTTTTTACTGTGTGGCACAGGGACATTTTGTCAGTCAGTACCTCGAGAAACCTAAAACTCTGGGAAAACAAGTCTAGTTTGGAGGGCAGATTTTCACCACTCTGCCCCCTTCTCCACAACTAATGGTGCCAGTGTTCCTCACCTTTGGAAGACACTCAGTTCAAACTGAAGCCTGAATAGATACTGGAGCTGGGGGCAACTTTATTCAGGATTCGCTGTTACGCCAATGTGGCTTCCGTACTATCAGCTTGACTAATCCTCATGTTATTTCTTCCATTTACAGAGAACTCTTACCAGGTCATGTGACCAAGACCACCTTGCACATCTCTATGCAGATAAGTTCTCATCAAGAAAATCTTCAGTTCTATGTGCTACTTAAGCATCCAGTCCTCTTGTACTTGGGTTGTCCTGGCTTAGACTCCACCAACCGTCCATCGACTGGAGTACCTTACAGATTGACCATTGGGTCCATCCTGCCGAGAGCATTGTGCTGCCTCATCTCCGACTGCTCCGCTCCGAACCACCCAGCCTGAAGTACTGAATCTGCCACTCTTGTATTCATCCTGTTCTAGCTTATGTTATGAGAGATGACCAAGATCCTGAGGGGTACATTTAAAAGAAAAGCACAAGCGCGTACTTTTGTTCGCGCACCAGGCTTGAACAAAAGTAGGCCGGATTTCAATAGATACGCGTGTAGCTGCACATATCTTTTAAAATCCGGGGTTGGCGCGCACAAGGGGGTGCACATTTGTGCACCTTGCGCGCGCCGAGCCCTGCACGTGCTGCTCGTTCCCTCTGAGACCGCTCCAAAATCGGAGCGGCCTTGGAGGGAGCTTTCCTTCCACCTCCCCCCATCTTCCCCTCCCTTCCCCTATCTAACCCACCCCAAGTTACGCCTGCTCGAGGCAGGCGTAACTTGCGCAATCTGGTGGCCCACTGGCGCGCCATCACCCCGACCTGGGGGCTGGTCCGGAGGCCTCGGCCATGCCCCTAGAATGCCCCCAGGCCGGCACCAGGCCCCCTGGAACGCCCCCCGGAAAGCCCCGAGCCCCCGAACGTCACGCTGCCCTCCAACACACCCCAACACGCCCCCCTAGCAAAGCCCCGGGACTTACGTGCGTCCCGGGGCTTGCGTGCGCCACAGAGCCTATGCAAAATAGGCTCAGCATGCACAGAGGGTTTTTTTAAGGGTTACGCGAGTAACTTATGCATGTAACCCTTTTAAAATCCGCCCCTTAGTCTCTTGCAATTCTGTTGATCGATCCAAATCTCCAAAGTCTATCATCTTGGAGGTAGAAGCCATTGCTAAGATGGCAGGAGCCATCCTCATTCAACATGATGACCCTATAATTTAGAAGTCACATCTCTCCCTTGTCGAAGAGTCCTTGCTATAGAACAGGATCAGCCAGTGAAAACCTCTGCAGTTCTAGCTTGAAATCAAAGTATTCCTGGACTAAGTCAAGACCTCTGAGTTCCCTGATGGTAAAGATGTACCTTCAACGTCTCCCCAGAAGTTGAAGAAAAGAGACTTGGGGAGGGGCTTAGAGGAGGGGAAACTTATGTTCCTGCTCGTGGAGTTGCCCCTCAAGCAGCTTCACTCACCCCGAATGCCCCCAGCAGTCTCATGTGGCTGCAACTCCCATTTAGGGGAGTAAAACTCAAACCTCTCTTCACCAATTTTTCCCTAAACTTTCCCAGTTGGTTGGTACACTCCTGTTAGGAAAACCACAGGTTCCCTTAGCTTGCTATATCAGTTCATCTACTTTCAGCTTCCTTTTGCACTGAGAGGCTATACTGGAGAAAAATGGAAGTAGATGCAATCTGGGTAGACTCCTGGTCCACTACATATACCTGGGGGAGGAATTTAAAGGACATGTAATTATTTATTTATTTACTTAAAATTTATAGATTGCAAATCATGATTTCTAAGCAGTTAACAATAAAACATTCACAAATTCCATTATACATTAGACAAAACAAATCACCCAGATTGATAGGTACGTCTTTCATACCATCAGAATGCTTTCTTGTATAATGTGGCAGTCTATCCATAATCACCCTTGACTTTCACATTGCCATAACCTTTACTGATAATGATCTTAAACTATACAGCTTCTCAGCCACAAGTGCCATTTTGATGGAAACAAATTATTTATCTGATCATGCACTACTCGGAAAGGCCTGGGAAAACAAAAATGTCTTTAACATTTCCTAAATTTTAGAAATGAGGATTATTTCTTTAAACTTCATGGAACAGCATTCCATAGTTCAGGGCCCTGAACGTAGAAAAGTCCTTCACGGGATTCATCCAAATGGATGATTTTGAACAACAGAACATTACAGTTAGAACGGACATTACACATTTTGTAAGATTGCTACGTCCATTCAGTCATGGCCAATGTGGCTACTGCTCTATGTGTCAGTTTAGTAAAGTAACACAGCAGTTTATGCATCCAGTGATTCAACAAAGTTATCCACTCATATTTCAAATTGTTTACCATCTTATATCATATATATATAATTAAATATCCATGCAAGCTCTTATATGTAGGCAAAGCACCAGAGCCACACAGCAACTCAAAAACTGACAGCCCCCATGATATCTCACTGTATTTCTCAACAAAATTGTGTTGCAGATTTAACTTGAATGGTGATTGATCATGTTGCTCTTCTTCATAGGGGCAGCGACTGAGCTAAGCCCAAAAAAGAATTAAGGTGGATATTTGAATTTGACACCATTTATCCCCAAGGGAATGAATTCTGATTTAGAATGGGAACTTTTTTAACACTTTATTGCCATTGGACGTGAAGTGAATTTTATTCTCGTTTTTATTGGCCAATGAAAGACCATGTGACTTTATTATACATGTATTTAAGCACCCAGTGTGCCTCCTGCAGATCTACAGCATGTACATATAAGATGAGAGCAGAAAAGACACGGAGACACGGAGAGTTAAGACTGAGCTGTCTTTATTGGCTGAAACACAGCTGTGTTAGGTACTTGGGTTCTTTTCCTGAAAAAGAACATTGGATGTCTGTGACTTGAAGATAAGTTATCTTTTATTTAAGAAATTCATACGGTTAGACTTGTATGACATTAACTGTCGTTTTTCCTGTGCCTACAATTTGTTTGCTGTGATTTGGGGCCTATTTAAACCACATGTTAACAAGAGAAATATAAAATCACAAAAAAAAAAAAACTTTGGGGCTGTGATTATACTATAGCGATTGGCACATTGAAAAGAGCTATTATATGCTGTAATGATTTGTTCATTGTATACATGAAAGCCCCTTGAATTGGTCTATTTTTGGCCCTTAATTGATAACCTTGAGGATTATTCTGCATTCTTTGGTGTATTGATTAAGGTGGAAATATCAAGTTTGTCTCCTGGCATTCAGAGAATTATATACACAAATGACAGCAGACAGGAGTGCATGAAAGCTTTTTTTTTGGTTCCTGGTACATTAAAATCCAGATCTCATCCTTTCAGCAAACTGATTTGCATTGTGCAATCAAAGAATATCTCATTATATAGAGAGGTCCGTATTTAGCTGCTATCCTGCTGATAAAGTTAGCTGGATAAACATATCTCTCTCTCTCATAAACATCGAGGATCCATAGTGGCATTGGGATAACCTGCACGGAGTGAAAAAAAAGGCATGGGGTTAACTTGCATGCAGTGGCAATTACAACCCTAAATAGCAGTGGCATGACAATGGTTCAACTGCATCAGGGTTTCAGGAACGCACTTTGTCCATGCTTGGAGCAGATATGAGAGGACAGTTGAGAGATCAGGTGGAAGACCCAAGGGGGAATTGCATTTGGGAATTCATCTACCAAGAGGATGGATCTCAGCTGGTCAGACCGGATGGGCTATCATTTCTTATGTTACTATATTAGAAAAGGAGACTGTGAATGTCTGAGAGAGAATGAGAGAAAAGAGAAACAGAGATTGTGAATAATTGAGAAAGACGATGTGTGACAGAGAAACCATGAGAGAAAGAAAATGAAAGACAGAGAGAAACCATGTGAGAGATAGAAATGCCACAAAAGAAAGCGAGAAACAGAAATAGACTGCATTCAAGTGAAAGAGGAGGCCATGGCCATGGTGAAGGGAACAATGTATGTGAGAGGCCAGGGTGAATGTGCAAGGGAAGCAGAGAACATGGAGCAATTTACAATGTTTTTTGAATACGTTGCTCTTATCCTCTTTCCAAACTCTCCAGTCCATCCGTGCCCATTGCCCAACCCTCAGCGCCTTCCTCTGCTCTGTCCCCGTTTACTTGTGTTTCTGGGAGTAGGCAGTAGGGGTGAGCATGAGAGAAACTATTTGTTTCATTTCATTTTCTTGGGGGGGTTTCTCCCGTTGCATTTTAAAAATTCATCTTGTTTCATTTCATTGTGTGCGTAGAGTGTGTTTTGACGTCGTATGCACATAAAAAAGTGCGCATAAAGTAATGAAACAAAACAAAATGAATGCACATCCCTATGGCAGCAGGCAGGTTTTCGCCTTCTTCTCTTCCCACTCTTAGGGCTTCTTCTTCCCTTCCTTCCAGCCACCCGTCACTCTCTCTCTGGTCCTTCCACGCAGCTCACTAGTTTGGCAATGGAAAAATGCAGGAGATGTCAACTCGCCCTTCCCGTAGCCGCCCGTCCTCTTCCTTCCTGCTCGTGTGCTGGGCGCTTCGGGCCTGAAACAGAAGGGCGATCCCTGGGAGGAGGAGAAGCCGCAGCAACAATGGAGACTGTGTGTAGACGCTGCAGTCCTTTTACTGTTCCTGCATCCTGCGCTGCCTCCTCTTCTGATCCAGAGCACCCTGCAAAGAAAGCAGAGTGAGACAGGAGGGATAATCTGCAGCCAGGCCTGTCTGAGACTTACTTTTCCTCTCTCCTCTCTGTGCCAGGACCCCCCGGCAAAGGGCATTATTAATACGGCCCTGCCAAAGCCCAGTCCCCCTCCTTAGCAGGCACCCACCAGACCTAGCACTGCTTTATCGTTTCTTCCACTCACTCTGAAGCCCTTTTCTTCATCACTCTAAGGAAAGAATTAGGGTAAAACTAATATACTGACAGGAAGGGAGCACTGCCAACTTAAAATGGAAAAAAGGAAGGCGGTTAAACCTGAAGGGCCCCTTGAAAAGAGATGATGATGATGATGACCTTGACGTTGGATAAAAGGCATGCTTCTGACACGTGGATCCCAGAATAGCAGTCTGTCATGCATTTAAGAAATGAGCAGGGCGCAGAAGGACATTATATTTAATAGGGCTGTTGCTATGCCAAAGAGAAATTAAAGCTCTTACAAAGAACCGCTGATTGTGATATACCGTGGAGCCCTGCTTTCAGAATTAGCCATTGCTTTCTGAGGCCTTTCTAATCTTGGGTAATTAAGCAGCTCTTTCTTTTTTTTATATTGTGCCTTGATGTCAGTAGGCTTCTAGGTACTTGTAGTTGCACTTAGAACCTATTTTTACTGTTATCCACAGGTAATTCACAAATTAATCACAGAGAAAGCAGAGCTCCATACACAGGATCTGTCATTCTCCTCCTCTGTTCAATGCCTTCTACTGCTTGCTAAGGATGAATTAAGTGTGCTGCATCCAATTATAGCTGCCAAGAGCATATTTGCTTTGTTAACTAGCTAAATTAATGCTCGAAGGGGGTCCATATTCAGCCGCTGAGCAGCTAGTAAAGTTAGCTGGATACATCTATCCAGCTAGCGTAACTGGGATTTTCGGTAGTGCGGCAGCGCTGCTGAATGTACCCAGATATCTAACTCTGCACCTCCGGGAACACCTATTGTCTGCCCGCAGCACGCCTCCAACTTAACCGGCTATATTCTAGCCAGATAACTCTATCTGGCTACGATACAATTGGTTAAGATTTTTAAAATATCCTGAAAAATCAGGGTTGTTTGTGGCTCTTAAGGACTGAAGGTGACTACCCCTGGCCTAGAGAGACTTGAACAAGGGCAAAATCTTACAGCAATATTGTATATTTTGCGTGCCTTCTCTGGAGGAAAGTTGAAAAATGTTTGCTTCCTCTACAAAAAAGGAATGCACAAATAAGATATATTAGGTCACATACATATATAAAATAAAGATGGGCATTCAGGACTTTCATTGCTCTGCAAAGCTGCCCAGTTGGTGAATGCTCGGCTTCCTGGATCAGGGCACTGGTATCCAGGGATGCTGCCCTCACGTCAGGAGGAGGCGCC
This sequence comes from Rhinatrema bivittatum, assembly GCF_901001135.1. Taxonomy (NCBI): domain Eukaryota; kingdom Metazoa; phylum Chordata; class Amphibia; order Gymnophiona; family Rhinatrematidae; genus Rhinatrema; species Rhinatrema bivittatum. Next base: position 373,850,360 of record NC_042619.1, read on the forward strand.
AGAGGTAAATTCAAAAAGAGGTACCCTGAGGGGCATCAGCACCGCTGCGCACAACCGAACCACATACCAAAAGAGCACGCCCCCTACATTCTGATTTGGGCTCCGGAATTGACTACTCTCTCCGAACTCCTAGTTTTGCTTTTAATTTTCTTTTCATTATGTTTAAGAGGAGAGGCTGGGTTCGCTCTGACCCTGCTTCCTCTGCCCTTTCACAGCGGACTAGTCCTCAGATTTTTCAGGGCTTCCTGGTTCTTCGCTGTGGTTCCCTCGTTGCTGGCAGCATGACTGGGATAGTGCTGGGCCACTTAGAGGAAGATATCACTCTTAGCCCCGAGAACCGCATACCTCCCTCTGCACCGGTATTGGACTTCCTGTTGGATCCGAGGGCTAAGTCCCTTTTGGAATTATTACCACAATCTCTGGTGAATTCCTTTCTGCAGAAGCCAACTAATATCAACCTGGAGGATGTTTGGCGTGCCATCGTTACTCCGGAAAAGGTAGTAAGTGTTGCAATTGGCGGTCTGCGAGCTACTCCCGCAGACCACCGCTCTCACAGCCTCGGGCCCAAGCTACCGCCGACACCACCAAACCGTGCTTCCATGAACTCAGTGAGAAACTGCCGCTCCAGTACTGTCTCCTCGCTAGACTCCTTAGGAGTATGCATACCTCGATGATTTAAAGGGACCATAACAGGAAAAGCCCCGCAGCCCCTGAGAATGAAGTTATGAGTCCTGGCCTATAAAAGACTCTTGCCTGTCTTCAGTCCTTGCCTCGGCAACAGGTGAACCTGCTTCCAAGTAGTATGAGCTTGCCACCGAGAACTGCCCACCTCGTTGGAAGTGCTTATTGACCTTACGGGGAAGATACTAGACAGTCTCCAGGAGTGAGTCCAAAAGAGTCACTCAGCAAAGATGAATGTAGCCTGGACACTATCGTTTCAACCCTTGCCTCTGCCTGATTCTGCCACGCCAGTGACTCTGCCACCAGAAGAGCCCATGCAATTGGGCCACTCTCATTTGACACCCAAGGAGAGAACCCTATGCAGACAACTAGGTCTCTGCTTATACTGCACGGCTCAAGGCCATCTCTTAGCTCAATGCCCAGATAGAAGGAAAACTTTGCCATGTCCACAGTCACCCGGGCAAATGATACTAAACTTGACTACCTCAGCTCCTCAGTTGCTCATACCAGTCATTTGCAACAGTCTTCCATCTGTTTCTCCACTCGGGCCTTGGTGGACTCCACCTCCAGGGGAAATTTCATACAGCAGGAGCTTGTAAATCTGTTCTGGAGATCTTGTCTGTCTACAGAGACCCATTTCTGGGATGGAGGACCTGGTCCACCATGCCACTTGTTACATATCAGCCCCCCCACACATGGAGACCATTAGCTTCCACGTCCTATCCAGAGCAGTAAGGCCTACCATGGCTCCAGCAACATCAGCCCCAATGTGACTGGTCCATACCAGAACCTATCCAGTGGGGACCTGGGTGTACCGAATTCTGTATGGATTCTGAAGGGTCCTGCTCGATGGTCGTGGCTTCTGCCCTTCTGAGGCGTCAGACACCTTGTAAAGAATCTCGAGAAATGCAAACTGCTCCACAGCATCTCCAGGAAAACATCCTTAAAGAACTCTACAAGCAAATACAAAACTACTTGGGACAAGAGAGGTCCAAGTGTGAGAGTTTGGAAAGAGAATACATTTGCACCAAAAAAAAGCTCGAGACAAAGAGATATGAACCCTGCAAAACCAACCAGCAAGAAGGTGAGAAGAAACAATATGCTGTCTAGTTCTATCAGTCCAGATTCTGAAGAAGAGGTAGACGTCTCCATCCTTGTGATGGAGACTGCTTCTATCCCAGAATTGCATGAACTAGGGGAAAAAGCCAATCGTTTGGTTGTAGAAGCTAACATCTAAGCCAAGAAACTCGCAAGTACCCGAAGGGGTTTTCATTGCCAGTACTCCCAGAGACCCAAGCCCTCAGGAGAGGAAGAGAGGTACTGTTGCAATCAGTGGTCTGCGGGCTGCTCCCTTGGACCGCCACTCTCACCTACAACCCTGAGCCTGAGCAACCACCGCCAATTCCGCCAAAGCCAACTTCTGTGAATGGCAAGATGCCACCACTCCAGTACTCTCTCCTCGCTTGACTCCTTAGGTGCACATGCATGCGTCATTTGATTTTGTTGCGCCCATCGGTCGCAGACGACTGTGCCCTCTATTGCTCACCTTTTTCCTGCCTGACTTGGTTCCTTTTGGGAAGATGGCTACCTCCACTTCTTCACACCGACCCCTCCAGCATCCCCGGTCCAGCATGGGCGATTGCGTTGGCCATCTTTCTCCCGGAGTCACCTAGGACACGTGTGCACAGCCCCATCCTTTATGTGCGTCATGGCGGGAACCTAGGGGCGTCCCTACCGCTCTGATATTTAAACTCTGTTCACGATTCCTAATACGAGTTAGCACAGAATCTCCATGCTGATCTCTCTACATTACCAAATGCTTCCGCTCTGTGTACTCTCGCTCCAGGACGACTTAGGTACCCGCTCCTCGGGGGCCTTGCCTCGCTCCTGTATCTCCTGGGGTTGCCTAAGGAATCTGCTCCTCGGGGGCCTTGCCTCACTCCTGTCTACCCCCTGGGGTTGCCTTGTAGGACGCCTAAGGTACCCACTCCTTGGGGCCTTATTTCGTCCCGGACCTCCGCTCCTCGGGGGTTCTCTCCTACTACAACTGCCAGCATCAGAGTGAGTACTACCGCTCCAGTTCTGTCTCTGCATTGTCTTATCTCTCTCTTCATAGATCCTCGGCCTACCTCGCACCGCGGACCACTACCAGATCTACTCTCACTGGCCTTTCCATCTAGGCCTGGGTTCTCGGCCTACCCCGCTTCGCGGACCACTACCAGACCCATCTCCCTCTTGGGACCTGGTGAGACTGTGTAACTGCCTTTTCCACTCTGCAGCCTTCAACGGAACTTTGCCATCCGACATCTCCTCTTCTGGCTGGGATCATTGCCCGTTCCTCGGGTTACCATCTATATTGCAGTATATAAAGACTAACTTTCTCTGTGTCCATTTCTGCTTGGAGCTAGCCAATCGCTGCAAGTCCCCGCAGGGCTCCGCCATCACTGCCATCTCTTGCAGCTACCAAGGGCCCACGCCTCAATGTCCAAACACAACAGATTTAAAGGGACCAAGGTGGGAAAAGCCCTGCAGCCCCTGAGAATGACGTTATGAGTCCTGGCCTATAAAAGGCCCATGCCTGCCTTCAGTCTTTGCCTCAGCAACTGGTCAACCTGCTTCCAAGTAGTGTGAGTTACTAGCAACTTCATCGTTGGTTCCTGTGTTTCCAGTTCCAGGTCCTGTATCTTCAGTCTTTAGCTCCTGCGGCCTTCGTCCTTGTCTTCAGTTTCTGTGGTCCTTATCCTGCTTGTCAGTCCTCGTGATTGCCTCTTCATTTCTTCAGTTTGTTTCTTCTCTTGTTCTGCTCTGTGCCTGCCTGCCCTGTCTATCCAGCCCTCCTTTTCCCTTTGGACGGATAGTATTAATCTTGGTATGACTCCTGGACCAGCCTGACTGCTGCCTATCTTCGACAACAGCCTGCCACCAGATACGTCTTGCCTTCTTCTGTTCCAACCATGCTATGTCCACAGATCTCGCCATAAGCAGAGGGCCCCACCTAAGACATGCCGGCTCAAAGGCTCAACCCGAGGGGAACGTAGGTTGGTAAAGGCAAAGTTCCAGATGGACCTCTGCCTCATCTGATCTACTCTGTAGGAAGCATCAACTCCACCTCGGCCCAAGGGTCCACACTCGCAGCAGTAAGTAAACGTATGGAAGATTTTGATTCTTCTGTGGTTTCTTTAAAGGCGCAAGTCTCTGATTTTCAAGCTTAGTAAACATGAAAAGAGATTAATAAATTTAGAAGCTCATGATTTACTATCTCAGGAATTTAAGACAGTTCCAGCATACATAAACACCTTGAAATGATTGAAAACAGATGGAGAGTTTTAAATCTTCAACTCTTAAATTTTCCTTACACTTCTTTGATTTCTGCACGTGAAGCTATTGCCAAATATCTGAGAAATGTTGTAGGTATTTCTGAAAAACATATGCCTTCTCTTGTTAAAGTATAATACATTTTTCCTAAAAATGTTTCTGGTGTGGACAATCTTGATCCTTCACAAGTTTCTTCTGGTTCATTTTATTTGACAACTTTTTGGAACAATCCAGTGATGAAATAGAAGAGTGAGCAACTTTATTGATTCAATGCTCCTCTGAGAATGAGAAAATCTTATTATGAAGCTTTTCTTTTCAAATAAAGATGCTTTTTTCAGGGGGTATATTTCCAGAGAATTGAAGCAGGCATTTCTTCAGTTTAGGGCCTCTGTTCTTGCCTTAGATGGAAAGCTTTTCTTATATTTTTTTAAGTGTTCCATTAAGCTGGATGGAATAGGTTTATATTTATGAGCCTAACCAATTAAAGGCATTATTAGATAGCAGAATAGCTTTGGTACCAGTCTTTATTCCAGGGTGATTTTGTTTGTTGTTGTCATGGTTTAAATTGAAATATGCATTCTTTTCTTTTCTTTGTTATTCCTATTTCATTGATGATGTTCCAGAGTCCTGCACCCAATTGTGGTTTTGCTACGGACAACATAGATTACTTGTGAATTTTCTCTTTTTATTAAGATTTATTTATTTATCGAGTTTTATATACCGTCGTTCGGGATCGCCATCACAATGGTTTACAAAGGATCGATTTATATAAACGTAAAGGCATATATTAGTTAATGTGAAGTTTTTTGTCTCTCTCATATATATTCTTTCGTGGGATCACCCAGGTTTACAATGGATCAATTAACACAATTATATAACATATATTAAATCATAGTATTTTCATTAGTCGATCTTGTTTATGTTCTTTCTAAGAGTCGTTCTGGTGTGGTTTATGTTCTTCTGTTGTGATTGGTGACATTAGGAGATTTGGTATGCTTTTGTAAATATCCAAGTTTTTAGTTCTTTTTTGAAGGTTTTTAAGTTATGTTGTGTTCTCAAGTCAATTGGTAGAGAGTTCCAGAGTTCTGGGCTTCCAAGAGATATGGCTCTTTTCCGGGTTGAGATGAGTTTGTGCTGGGATGGTGGGATTTTTATGAGGCCTTTGCGCGTGATCGGAGAGTTCTGTTTGGTGTGTGGAGTTTAATGGAAGCGCTGAGCCAGTTCGTTTGTTTTTCGTATATTTTGTGAATTATGGAAAGTATTTTTAGTCAATCCTGTTTATTGGAAGCCAGTGTAGAGAAATGAGGGTAGGAGTAATGTGATTGAATTTTCTTGTTCCTGTGAGTATTCTGGTGGCTGTAGGATTTGGAGGATTTGGAGGGGTTGGATGGTCGTGAGAGGTAAATTGAATAGCAGCGAATTGCAGTAATCCAGGTTGGAGAAGATGAGTAGTTGGAGTACTGTTCTGAAATCACTGGGAGACAGAAATGGTTTTAGGTCATAGTATTAGGAGTTTGTGGTATCCGTCCTTGATTTTTGTGGAGATGTGGTTCTTGAAGGATAGTTCCTTGTCAATTATGACTCCAAGGTTGCTTGCGTGTGTGACGGGGGAGATTGCTGTGTTATTATTCGTGATGTTGAAGGGTGGCATGTATGTGGGGTTGTTTTTTCTATCCAGCAAGATAAGTTCAGTCTTATCAATGTTCAGAATGAGTCTCATGTTGTTTAGCAATTGCTTTATTTTTGTGAGGTAGTTGGTCGTTTTTTTTGTATGTCTCTTCTAGAGAGTTTTGTATTGGGATAAGTAGTGGTATGTCATTAGCATAGATGAAGTGATTCAGTTTCAGGTTAGTGAGGAAGCGGCATATCTGTAGAAGGTAGATGTTAAAAAGCATTGCCGATAGTGCAGATCCTTGGGGAACTCCTGTGTCAAGGTTTACTTTCCTTGATAGGGTGTCATTGATTACTACCTGGTAGGACCTTTGGGTTAGATAAGATGAGAACTATTGTAGTGTTTTATCCTTTAATCCGATTTCGGCGAGGCGGTTGATCAGTATAGCATGGTTTACTGTGTCGAATGCTGCTGATAGGTCTAGTAGAATTACAAAGTGGCTGTGGCCCTTGTCGAAGCCTTTGATGACTATGTCAATTAATGCTAGGAGTAGGGTTTCTGTGTTTAGTTCTTTCCCGAATCCGAATTGCGTGGAATGTAGAATGTTGTTCCTTTCCAGGTGGTCACTGAGTTGTGAGTGGACGATTTTTTCAATGATTTTGGCCATGAATGATAGATTTGATATTGGACGGTAGTTTAGCGGGTTTTCAGGATCAAGGTTTGTCTTTTTTAGGATGGGTTTGATAATTGCTGATTTATTCGAGGTAGGTTCCTTCTGTGAGAGAGAGGTTCACGATGTCAGTTAATGTTTTGGATATTGCTGGTTCAATTTCCTTGATCGTCTGTATGGGTATGCTATCAATGGGGTGTTTGGCTGGGTTCATTCTTTTTAAGATGTTTTGGACTTCTGGCGATGATGTTGGTTCGAAGTTGGACCAACTTGATGTTAGCTTAATAGGTATTGTTAAATCTTGTGTGTTGATGTCGAGGTTGTTGTTTATGAGGTTTTTTATTTTATCATTAAAGAAGTCTGCAAGGTCATTGCTTGATAGTTTGAAGTTTTGTGTTTTCTGTTCGTTGGCGGATTTGGTCAGGTCATGTACTATATTGAATAACATTCTTGGGTTATGAAGAAATTCATTTATTTCTTTTGTGTAGAAGTCTTTTTTTGCCTCGTGGATGATTTTTTTGTAGTATGCTAATTGTGCTCTGTATGCATTCAGTTGAGAAGATGTTTTGTTGGTCCTCCAGGTTCTTTTTTCTTTCTATCTGGATCACTGTAAAACTTTATTGCTTTGTGTTTATTGAAAAGCAATAAATAAAGAGTTAATTTTTTTTAAATAAGATAAGGTTGCAGGTGACACCTTTCTATTGGACTAACTTAAAATATCTGTGATTAGCAAAAAAATTCTCAAGTGCTTGACAAAAGTCCAGTAAGAACGTATCACCTAGGTGCCAACCCTCTGTTGGGGCACATAACAGTATCTGTTATGTGTTATGTGCCTCAACAGTATCTGATGCCTGTTTGTGAGCTGAGCCTCAGTCTCTATGTGGATTCAACATAAAAAATGACTGAGATGGTGTAGTGGACCTGACTCAGAGGCTAGGGCTATCTTTACTATGCTGGATAGAGAAGGCTCCACCAAATGCTTCTGTCCCCTCTCTGACCCCTCTGACGGTTTCTCAGCTTCTTATATAACTGATAGTGGCCTCTGTCAAATTCATGTCTTGGGTGAAAAAAAACTTTTTTTTTCCAAAACCTGGGGTTACCAGCAAATAGAGTAAGCTTCTCTAGTACATTTCTCTGGGTAGCATCAGCGCCATCGCCCACTAAAACATTCTTCCTCCAAATAGTTATTTCAGTAGAAAAATACTTAAAACACCTCCCATTCTATTTTAATTATTGTGTGTATTACTTTGGCAACACATGTAAAATTGTTATGCCAATAATGTTATCTGAATCTTCCACACTGAATTCTTTCAGTCTTCATTCCTTCAGTATAGCTCACCTGTTTTTAAGATGTCCATAAGGCTGTTGTGGTCCGGATTCCTTTAAGGCTGCCACCCAGTATATATCGCCCTGCAGTGGTTCACTGGTCTCCCAAGCCTGACCCTGCTGAGCTGAGTAGCCAAACTACCTTCCAAGAAGCAGTATAAGTTCCCACTCCAACCCAAACAACCCCTTTGTGGATCTCCATGCCCTCTTCTACACCTCTAATCCAACTCCGCTCCTGCAGACCTTCCCAACTCTCTGAAGTGGGGAAAACCTCTGACCAGAAGAAAATGAGGGCAATGGGAGTCAATCAGCATGCATTCCCAAACTCCATAATGGCCCTCACCCCCCTGTGTGGAAAGGAAACTTGTAGGTGGGAGGGGAAATTACAGCGTCTGCAAGCACACACAGATACACAGGCCCCAAAGTTGCTGATTGCTACCATTATCATGACTCTTCCCCATGTTGAGTGGGAAAAAGGGAATGGAGGTCCAGAGGGAGGGGCGAGGTCACATGGGGGAGCGTCAAACCACATTTACCACCTACTGCCACCATCATTCCAGATCTGTTTTCAGAGAGGGTGGAACATCTCTCCTACGATGAGAAGCTGCACAGGCTAGGGCTCTTCAGCTTGGAAAAGAAATGAGTGAGAGAGGATATGATAGAAATTTATAATATTATGAGTGGGGTGGAACAGATAAATAAAGGATAGTTATTTACCCTTTCAAATAATACTAAAATCAAAGGACACTCCATGAAACCAAGAGCAGATCTAAAACAAATCAGTGAATGTACTTTTTCCACTTGGAGCACTGTCGAGCTGTAGAATCTGTTGCCAAAGAATATCATCAAGGTGACTAGCACAGCAAGTTTTAAAAGAGGTTTGGACAAGTTCCTGGAGGAACAACTGATGTGTTAATAGCCAGGTAGTCTAAAGATAGCTATTGCAATCCCTGGGAGTGAGCAAAAGGAATTAGACTACTTTATGGGATCTGCCAAGGAGGTGAGGGGGCAGTCTGCCCAAGGTGACAGCAAGGAGAAGAAGGATGCCATCAAGAGACTCCGACCCAATGCTAGGCAGTGGTGATATCCGGTGGCCGTGAGAAGAGTCCATCCTGCTCGCGGCAGAAGATTAAGGAGGCAACTTGGCGTGTTGTAAGCAGAACTCATCTCAGTTGTGGCAGAAGGCTAAGGAGGCAGCCAGTCGTGTTGCAAGCGGAGCCCATCCCACTCGTGGCAGAAGACAGGGAAGAGAGGGGGGCTGGATAGCAGCTGAAGAGGAACAGGCTCAGAATGACTGCACATGAGCCTATGTGATTGAGAGAGGAAGGTGTGTATGTGTAGGTGAGTAAGAGTTTGTATATGTGTTATACAAGTGAGAGTGTCTGTGTGTGTGTGTGTGTGAATAAGAGATTGAGAGCCTGCATGTGTAAATGGGAGTTGGAGGGTAAGTGTGTGCATGTGTGTATGTAAGTAAGAGTCTAGGAGAGTGTGTGTGTGTGTGTATGGGTGCATGTTTGTGTTTGTGAGAACAGGAGCTTGTGTGAAGAGGTGTGTATGTGTAAGAGAGAGAGAAATGGAGAGAGCCTGTGTACCGGGGTGTGTGAGTGTGTGCGAGAGAGAAATCCTGTGAGAAGGGGTGTGTGTGTGCGAGAGAGAGTGAGAGCCTGTTTGAGGGAGAGAGCCTGTGTGAGAGAGAGGGGAAACAGAGATCGTAGGGGGGTGGAGGAGTGATCCTTGGGGGGGGGGGAGGTTGGCAAAGGAAATGTCCAACCCAGGTGCCAAATACTTTAGGTACGCCACTGCTGCCAGGTACTTGTGATTTGAATTGGCCACTATCAGGGACAGGATGCTGGGCTCAATGGTCCTTGGCATGACTCATCATGCAATTCTTATGTTCTTACATTTTTATGTAACTGGTCAGGATACTGAAGCCACCTACAAAATCTGATATAGTACTAATTGACCAAACTGGTACAGTACTACCAACCAGTGCCATTTTGGATTTAGAATATAAGAACATGCCATACTGGGTCAGACCAAGAGCCCATCAAGCCCAGCATCCTGTTTACAACAGTGGCCAATCCAGGCCATAAGAAACCTGGCAAGTACCCAAAAACTATTTCATGTTACCATTGCTAGTAATGACAGTGGCTATTTTCTAAGTCAACTTAATTAATAGCAGGTAATGGACTTCTCCTCCAAGAACCTATCCAGTCCTTTTTTAAACACAGCTATATTAACTGAATTAACCACGTCCTCTGGCAACAAATTCCAGAGTTTAATTGTGCGTTGAGTGAAGAACTTTCTCCGATTAGTTTTAAATGTGCCACATGCTAACTTCATGGAGTGCCCCCTAGTCTTTCTCTTATCTGAAAGACTAAAAAAACCGATTCACATCTACCCATTCTAGACCTCTCATGATTTTAAACACCTCTATCATATCCCCCCTCAGCCATCTCTTCTCCAAGCTGAAAAGTCCTACCCTCTTTAGTCTTTCCTCATAGGGGAGCTGTTCCATTCCCCTTATCATTTTGGTTGCCCTTCTCTATACCTTCTCCATCGCAACTATATTTTTTTGAGATGCGGCAACCAGAATTGTACACAGTATTCAAGGTGGGGGTCTCACCGTGGAGCGATACAGAGGCATTATGCCATTTTCCGTTTTATTCACCATTCCCTTCCTAATAATTCCCAGCATTCTGTTTGCTTTTTTGACTGCCACAGCACACAACCGACGATTTCAATGTGTTATCCACTATGACACCTAGATCTCTTTCTTGGGTGGTAGCACCTAATTTGGAACTTAACATTGTGTAACTATAGCATGGGTTATTTTCCCCCTATATGCAGCACCTTGCACTTATCCACATTAAATTTCATCTGCCATTTCGATGCCCAATTTTCCATTCTCACAAGTTCTTCTTGCAATTTATCAGAATCTTTTTGTGAATTAACTACTCTGAACAATTTTGTATCATCTGCAAATTTGATTACCTCACTCGTCGTATTTCTTTCTAGATCATTTATAAATATATTGAAAAGTAAGGGTCCCAATACAGATCCCTAAGGCACTCCACTGCCCACTCCCTTCCACTGAGAAAATTGTCCATTTAATCCTACTCTCTGTTTCCTGTTTTAGCCAGTTTGCAATCCACGAAAGGACATCGCCACCTATCCCATGACTTTTTACTTTTCCTAGAAGCCTCTCATGAGGAACTTTATCAAACGCCTTCTGAAAATCCAAGTACACTACATCTATCGGTTCACCTTTATCCACATGTTTATTAACTCCTTCAAAAAAGTGAAGCAGATTTGTGAGGCAAGACTTGCCTTGGGTAAAGCCATGCTGACTTTGTTCCATCCTGAGATTTTACTTTCCCGTCCCTCTCACCAGTTAAATTCTACTGGGATAAGTCATTATCTAGATAAAATTTAGCTGGATAATAAAAAAAGACATGACAAGGAGAGAAAATGTATCCAGCACTAGGCAGATAAACTTGGCCCTAAAATCACTGCCCTAAACTTAACCTGGCACATTAAGGGCCTTATTTTCCAGACCAAGATGGGGGCAGAGTCGGAGCAGATGGGGGCAGAGTCGGCCCCGGAAGAGGAGGAGTCGGGGGCGTCACCGGGGCCGACGCCGCGGACGACGAAAAGGTAAGGGCCTTTTTGCGTCCTAGTTCGCGGCCAATAGCTACACCTTCTATGGTGGCGCTATTGGCTGCGAAACCGACAGCGATCGTACCACGGCGGTGCGATCGCTGCCGGCTAGCGCAGGACCGCCCCCCCCCGTTTCGGCCCCCCCCCGCCCCTCATTACCTAAAGTATCGCAGGCCTGCGATACTGTAGAAAATGAGGCCCTAAGTTTACCTGGGTAGCCTCAGTCAGGTACGCTCAGTGAAACACTTAATTATGTTCTGCTGAATATTCAGGTAAACATACCCAGGAAACGTTCCCGCTCCCTGGCTTCCTCAGTATAGACCTTCTAAGAATATCTTGATATATTTGCAAGTAAGAAATTTGAAATAAATAAATGAAATTAATAAGTAATGGTATTTGACATCTCTAATTCTGGTTTAGATTCCTCTGAGACGTTGAACGGATTGTAATTCCTCAAGCTGTGATGCAAGTGCCTCTGTTAAGCTTTATACAATACTTGTGCTTATCGCTTGGATGAGGGTTTTCTTCCTTGACCTACTTCTGCTTTCTACACAATACACCTAATGAGTATTAATAACTTCAGAAAGGGCCACGACCAGAGAAAAAGCTAGGGAAATGCTCTAAGATGCCATCCATAGAAATATAAAACGGAATGTGCTTCAGTTTGCTGAATATAAATAGCAGGTTAAATCCGCACATAACAGCGACAGCAGGTGGAATGGTGCTAATATAAAACAGCATTTTGCTCCAGAAATGCAAGGCTTGATAATTGTCATTTTCACAGACCGGATTCTAACAATTACATAAGGACATAAGACATGCCACACTGGGTCAGACCAAGGGGCTATCAAGCCCAGTATCCTGTGTCCAACAGTGGCCAATCCAAGTCACAAGTACCTGGCAGGTACCCAAGCATTAGCTAGATCCCATGCTACTATTCCTTATTGATTAACAAGCCGTTATGCCCGTTAAAACGGGCTACATTACATTTTGTTTTCAGTCCATTTTCTAACACAGCACCCTTCTACACTTTTTCTCCCTCTCTCCCCCTTCCCCTCGTTCACTCCTCCCCTTTCCTCCACTCAGTCTTACTCCCCTCTATCTCCCACTGCCTTCTTCCCCTCACTCTCACTCTCACCTCCCTCCCCTTCCCTCAGTCACTCCCACCTCTCTCCTTCCCTCAGTCACTCCCCACCCTCTCTCAATCCCATCCCCTCCCCCTCAGCCCTCCTCCACTCCCTTTTTCTCTGCTCCACAACTTCTTACCCTTCCACTTACTCACATCCCTGTCTCTCACTCTCCCTCATTCTCTCTCCCCCTTCCACTTACTCACATCCCTGTCTCTCACCTCTCCCTCATTCTCCCTCTCCCCCTTCCACTTACTCACATCCCTGTCTCTCACCTCTCCCTCATTCTCCCTCTCCCCTCACTCTTCCCCACCCCTACCTCCCTCCCACACACTCACCCACTCCTCCCTCACGCTCACTCAGTCCCTCCCTCCCTCTCCCTCCGTCCCTCCCTCCCAGTCCCTCCCCCTCACTCAATCCCTCCCTCCCTCCCACTCAGTCCCTCCCTCTCACTCAGTCACTCCCTCCCACTCCCTCTCTCCGTCCCTCCCACTCCCTCCCTCCCTCTCTCTCTCTCTCTCCTCCCTCCCTCGCTACTGGCCGCTGCCTGCTGCCGCCGCCGCTACCGCCGCCCGCCGCCGCTACCGCCGCCGCCCGCTGCCGCCGCCACTGCCGCTGCCGCCGCCGCCACCGCCGCCCGCTGCCACCGCCATGTTTTTTTTTTCCTGACGCTGCCTAAGACCGACGTGCTCGCCCGCACATGCGCAGTAGAGCTGTTCTCTACTGCGCATTTGCGGCACGTCGGTCAACCTTCATTTATTAGGTTGATAGCAGTTTATGGACTTCTCCACTAGAAACTTATCCAAACCTTTGTTAAACCCAGTTACATTAACTGCTGTAACCACATCCTCTGGCAATGAATTTCAGAGCTTAACTATGTGTTCAGTGTGAAAGATTTACTTTAAATGAGCTACTTGCTAACTTCATGGCATGCCCCCTAGTCATTTTATAGACTGAGAGAGTAAACAACTGATTCACATTTACCTGTTCAAGTCCTTTCATGATTTTCTAGACCTCTATCATATCCCCACTCAGCTGTCTTTTCTCCAACTGAACAGCCCTAACCTCTTCAGCCTTTCCTCATAGGGGAATCGTTCCATCCCCTATATCATTTTGGTTGTCCTTCTCTGTATGTTCTCCATTGCAACTATATATTTTTTGAGGCGCAGCGACCAGAATTGCACACAGTATTCAAGGTGCAGTCTCACCATGGAGCGATACAGAGGCATTATGACATCCACCGTTGTATTCGCCATTCTCTTCCTAATAATTCTTAACATTCTGTTTGCTTTTTTTTTTTTTGATCGGCATGTCACACTGAGCTGTTGATTTCAATGTATTATCCAGACACCTAGCAAGGGTTATTTTCCTTATATGCATCACCTTGCACTTGTCCACATTGAATTTCATCTGCCATATGGATGCCCAATCTTCCAGCCTCACAAGGGCCTCCTGCAATTTATCCCAATCTGCTTGAGATTTAACTACTCTGCATAATTTGTGTCATCCGCAAATTTGTTCACCTCATTTGTCGTACCCCTTTCATTTATAAATATTAAAAAGCACCGGTCCAAGTACAGATCCCTGAGGCACTCCACTGTTTACCCTTTTTCCACTGAGAAAATTACCCATTTAATCCTACTTTCTGTTTCCTGTCTAACTAGTTTTAATCCTCGAAAGGACATCACCCCTACCTACCCCATGACTTTTTAGATTTCTTAGAAGCCTCTTATGCGGGACTTTGTCGAATGCCTTCTGAAAATCCAAATACACTACATCTACTGGTTCACCTTTATCCACATGTTTATTAACCCCTTCAAAAAAATGAAGCAGATTTGTGAGGCAAGACTTCCCTTGGGTAAATCGAATTTTTTTATTTATTTAAAATCTTCTAGCCCACAACTTCCTAACATATGGTCAGCTCAGGGTTACAGAATTAACATCCACCAAAACATAAAACATCACAACATTCACATTCAAGTAAATTCAGTAATACAAAATAAAATAAACTAACAGTTAAAAGCATCCTCAAATAACATTTTTTTCACCAATTTTCTGAACATTTTTAAATCTAACTGCTCATGGAGCCATACTGGCAATTTATTCCATTCCATTGCTGACACAGAAGAGAAAACTCATAATTTGATTTGCATTCACTTATACTGATTAGCTGAAGGAATACACAATGCAAAGTTCCCTCCGATCTCAATGAGTGCTTCGGAGTATACATCTCTATTGCATTTCGTAAACCACAGATATGTGCACATTTTAAACAACTTAAAACAATAATCAACAATCTAAATCTTGACCCCCATTTTACTGGTAATCAATGCAGCTCTCTCAACACCAGCGATACATGTTCCCTTTTTGAAAGCCCTGTAAGAACCTGAGCAGTGGCACTTTGCACTAGCTGCAGAACATGTATTAACTTTTCTGGTAGACCTAAATACAAAGCACTACACTAATCTAAGTGGCTCAATACAAAGGCTTGAACCACTGTCCAAAAGAGATCAGAGGGCAAGAAACATTTCAGTGGCTTAATCATCTTTAACTTATAAAAAAAAAGCTACGTTAGCTACATGCTACCGCAAGGATCTGCGCTTTCTGCTATTCTATTTAATATTTATCTACTTCCTCTGTGTCAACTTCTATCAAATCTAAATATAAATTACAAAATCTATGCAGATAACATTCAATCCATCCTCCCATATGATTCATCATGGAATCACACCTTTTCTCTAGTCACAATTTACCTACAAACAATAAAAACCTGGTTAATGTACAATCATCTAACTTTTAACACAGATAAAACTGAAATCATACACCTGTCTACCATTCCTAACTCCTCATGTGCACCCCCTGCTGAACTCATCTTCAATAATTGCCACATACCCATACGCAGTCATGCCTTCAACCTAGGTGTCCACATTGATTCCAGGTTATCCATGTCCACTCATATCACATCTATCACAAGAACATCATTCTATAAAATTCACCTACTCAAGAATCTCAAACCATTATTATTTCCTGCAGCCCTCCGATATGTCCTTCAGTCTCTCATCCTAACAAACCTCGACTATTGCAACTCCTTATACATAGGCCTTCCTGACTATGTATTGCAACTGCTGCAATTGATCCAGAACTGTGACGCCAGACTTCTTATCCATACTCTTCGCAGAAACCACATAACCTCCACCCTCACTAAACTCCACTGGCTACCCATTCACCAACGAATCCAATATAAAATCCTAATGATAATCTTCAACTTGCTAAACAATACCTCATCCTTATGGTTATGCTCCACTTTACGCATTTATCAGCCACCTCGTCATTTACACTCTGCAGTAAAAACAGCTAGACTAAATTTAACATGCAATCGTGCCTTTTCAGTTGCCAGACCAACAATATGGAACTCCTCACCCAATCACATTCATCAACTCTCCACAAAACTTGACTTCAAAAAAGCTGTTTTCACAAGCCTTTCCTAATCCATAACCCCGGTCAAACAACTCAAGGTACCAGAGATTAAACCTCGTGTTTATTTCAATGTTTTATTATTGGTTTTATTCCTTTATAATCATTATATTACTCTCTCATTTGTAAACCGCCTAGATCTACTTCGTGTATGTATATGTGGTATATAAAAACCTTTAAAATAAATAAATAAATAAATAAATGCCATACTTGGGCTTTGACAACTGGGAGTCTAAAAAGACTCCCAGACATTTTACTTCTATCTGAATTGCCACCAAAACGTCAGAAGTTACCTTCACCTCCATATTAGGGGGACCAACAACACTCTTTCCCACCCATAAAATCTTTGTTTTCTTTATATTCAGAAACAATTAACCACTCGTTTACCTTACTAAAGATAATCAGCAGCCTGCTTTCTGATAATTCATCCTTGGGACCGCATGGTAGAAAAAACTGAACATCAACAGCATACATCATATACTTGATCTCTAAAGAGTGTAGTAATACCCCCAGGGGAGATAAATGTTAAATAAAAATACTGACAAAGCTGACCCCTGGGGCACTCCCCACTTAAGCTCTTGCCATGATGAGGTCTTAGTCCGTATCTGAACTCTTGAACCCTCTTAGTGGAAAGGATCTAAACCAATCAAATACTGTACCTCCCAGGTCATATTGTGATAAGCACCTAAGTAGCGTTCATGATGAACTGTATCAAACGTTGCACTTAAATCAAGTTGGATAAGAATAATTGTACCTCCTCAATCCAAATAACACAATAAGGAGTTCAATAGACTCAACAATAAATACTCAGATTTGTGATTTTTACAGAAAACCATATTGATTTAAATCCAAGATTTGTCTTTCTTTCATATAATCCTCCAACTGATCCAAAAACTATCTACTCCAAAATGTTTGCTACAATTAGCAAACTAGACCCAGGGCGATAATTAATCACCTCAAAGAAAGACTAAAATCTTTCTTAATAGGTCTTCTCGAAGCTTGTTTTCATCTTTATGGAACCCCCATCACTCAGAGACTTATTTATCAACCCTTTTATCATCTCATAGGAGATATCGTTCAGGTTTTTGATGATCAATAAAGGCCGAGGATCTAAGACTGAATTAGCTCAAACTCATTCTATGAGTTTGTTAGGGTTGATGGATGTACCAAGCTCACATAGCTGAAACTTTTCCCAGTTGCTGGGTTGGATAGTCTGTACTTTCTCCTCAAAGAAATCAGCCAACACCTTATAGTTCGGCATCTCGCTATCTGTTATTTCTGGGCCTGCCATTAGGTTTTACACCATAGGACTAATGGCTTATTTGTAGCCTTTTTTAGATGAGCCCCATAAAATACACATTTAGCATCCTTACATCAATTCCTATAATTTGTCAAAGCTTTTCTATACAAGGAGAATGAATGGTCACCCTGTCTCTTTCTCCAGTATCTCTCAGCCTTTCTTACATTCCTCCTTACTCCTGCTACTGTAGCTGAACACCAAGGAGCACAACACTCTTTCTAATTTTAACCTTAAATTCTGGGGCTACCTGATCATATGTGGCCTGCAAGGAAGTATGCCAAATATCTGCCATAACTTCCACCGATAGATTATCCCACTTATTCCAATCTATTCTATTCTGCCAAACTTCCAGAAATAACTCATTATTCATTGGAGGGTATCTCTTACATTTCATCTTAGAGACAACAATCCTTCTGTCCTGTAGGAAACAGCCTAGCTTAAAAATGACCAAAAAATGGTCTGACCTTCGGTCAAGCTAATATTCTTGACCAGTAAGTATAATCCTCTGTACACAAAAGAAGATCCCAAAGCGTGGCCTGCTTTATGTGTTTTTCCCTGAATTAGATGAGATAATAGCACAGTCTCCAATACTGCAGAAAATTCCTGCATTCCCACTGAAGTGCAATCCTCAAAATGTAGATTAAAATCCCCCACTAAAATTAACTTTTTTCAATCTAACTGCGACTGCACTTACAAAATCATTTAATCGGCACAAGTTATCTCATCTTTGGCCCGGTGGATAATATATAACCCAAATAAACCATGAATGCCACCTTTATCAGCAGAGCTTCAATATTTTACTTATCTCAAGAGATTTCCTAAAAAAGACAATAATCCCACCCCACTGTTTCCCCTCCCGACCCTGTTGGACAGGCACTATTTATTAGAACTGTATTGAAACCTTGCAGCCAGGTCTCCACAATACACAAAGGATCAAAATCATAAAAGATTATAGTGTCCAATATTATCTTGCCCTTGTTCCCAATTGCCCGAGCATTAATTTATTTGATACGAATATACTTCCTCTACCTGGGAAACACTCAACCCTATGTTAACCTGCTGCCTGTGTCCCATTAAGCCATGTCTATCTACATGTTCTGTGATTTTGTTCATGAAATGAAGGTTCCAGAACTGAATACAACACTCCAAGTCTCTCGTATGATTTGTACAAAGGCATTGTCATCTCTGTTACTTTTCCTAGGCACTTTACCTTTCCTCTGGCTTTTGCCACTGTTTGGTTGCAGTTTGGCAACTTTGAGATTATCAGATGTGATCACTCCTGTAAGAATTCCTCAGGCTTACAGATGGGTGACTGGGACTCTCTGAATGCAAGGTCCCTGCACTTAGTAGAGAAACCCATGCTGGGAGGGAATACCCCGGTTGAAGAGACTATAGTAGCTAAAAGAGCCAGGTGGCATCCACCCTTGCTAGTGGTCATCCTCTGTCATTATTGCATGTGAACCCAGGTACTGTGGTGCAGCTAATTCTATTTGGACCAAACCAGCATCCCTAAGGCTGCAGGAGCGCAGCCTGGAGGAACCGAAGCACTTCTTGATTTGGGGAACACTGAGACCTAAAACTGTGAGCAAGCAGACTCTGCCTGCCACGTCACTATTTAAAAGGTTTATCTAGCTAAGGCCTAGATTTATCAAACTGCACTAAAATATTGCATGTGATAGGAAAAGGGGCGTGTTTTATAGTAATAGCCTATTTATCACAATGTGCATTATCTTAGTGCTTTGCATAGGTATTACCACAAAGTGCATTAACATTTTGCACTTTGTGGTAATACCTACATAATTGCATTTCCCTACCTGCAAAGTGCTCATTTCACCACGGGGGGGGGGGAGGGGGAGCTATCTACAAGGCCCACCTAGTTACTTGAGGTGAGGTTTAGGTAGTAGTGTAAGGGTTAGTGGCCACTTTTACATGCAGAGTGAGATGTACGAATAGAAAAGTGCACTCTTGTGAAGATTTGAGGTCTTTGGAGTGAGGAAACTCAACACAATGATGAGATTTTGTACAATGTTCTCTCAACCTAGCTTGATGGACTCTCTGCGCATCAGTTTCCCAGACAGTAAAAAAGTCATGGCAGGAGCAGGAACAGAGATGGGGGCAGGAGCACAGGAACAGGAGACTGGACCGGAATGCAGGATCAGGATAAGGAACAAGCATGGATAAGGAACAATCAGGATAAGGAACAAGGAATGCAAGGTTGGAAAGCAGGATCAGGAAAGCAAGCTGGAACGCAGGATCAGGATAAGGAACAAGCAGATAAACGCACTCAAAGTCTGAGCAGGACCCGTTGCTGAGGCAGCGTGCTGGCGTCAGGGCATGGTATATATACCTGCCCTGGCTGACGTCTTCTCTACGGCCACGGGGAGCTTTCCTGCCGTGGGCCCTTTTAATTAGGTGCGACGGCGCGCACAGGAGCCTAGGAGAGAGAGTGTAGAGGCCGGGATGGTGGCGTGCCGCGCCGCGAGGGCAGGCCACATCGGCAGCGATTGGCGGCAGCCTTGGCAGCCGGCGACGGGGGAGAGCTGGACCTGGGAGCCTCCCCACACAATGTGGCAGTGTTCGGGGCATGATTTGACTTTACGCTGGTATCCAGGTAACTCTGGTTGGCCAAATAGTAGACCTAAATAGTAGGCCAAAATTGTAGGCCTAAATTTAGCCAGTCAGCCAGACAGCTTTCAGCAACACTTTCATCTGGATAAGTGCTGCTGAATATCCAGATAAAGATAACTGGATAAATTTATCTGGTTATGTTATCTGCTCCATGGGCTTTTGAGTACGGACCTCTTTTAAGTCTGATGTGTACAGGTTCAGTAGCTAGCTGCGTTATACATTATTTTGTAATTGGAACAAATGTTTTAGAATGCTACCCTTAGCTCATAATCATTCAAAGATGTTCTTTTGTGTTCTTTACCTTGTTGCTATTGTGACACAGCAAAGAGATTTGTCTAGTGAAGAACTGGCATGGTACTTTGCACAGAAGACTGGAAAACTTCAGGCTGACTTACTGTCATACTCCTCATGCATTGCACAGGCTCATTTATGGAGGGGATGTGAAACAGGTAGGAATCAGTTCTGGCGATGTCAGTTTTTCAGGAAGATAGCGATGTAGGATCTATATTTAGGAGACAGACAGATGAACAGAAGGGAGAGGGGAATTGCAGGGCTTTTCTCCCGCAGATCTCTTAATATATTTTCAGAGAGTCACTAGGGTGAAAGTGGGGAAAATAATACAATCATTGAATGTTACAATCTGTGCCTTTAGACCCAGTTCACTCAGGAGCTCTGAAACTGGTGAAGAAAAAGATTGAGCCAGGGTTAGAGGCTATTTGTAAACTCTAGGTTGCAGGAAGAGAGATTTCCTCCTGTTATTATGCAAGAAATAATTGCACATCCAACTTTAAAAGTCTGGGTTTGAGATTATCAGATACTTAAAGGCTGGTGTCCAGTTTATCATTTCCTAGTAAAACCATAGAAAAGGTACTGTTTTGGCAGCCCTTAGCAGACAAATCAATAATTCACCATTATCAGTCTGGCATCCGCCAGGATCACGGAACTGAGGCTGTAATGTTGTCAGTGATGAATGACCTCTGTACACACACTGACAAAGGCAGCGACACGGCTACCAGGTTTATTAGATCTATCGGTGGCATTTCTCTTGTCAGGGTTAGAGACTTGTGAGGCAGTTTGCTTTGTGTTCCTTCAAATCCTTTCTTTCTGATAAGATTAGTTGTGTGAACTGGGGTGACACTAATTCCAGGTCTCTAAGGTTACTGTGTGGGGTACTACCGGGCTCTGTATTATCGGCCTTGTTGTTCACTGTTTATGTGGCTCCCCTAGTGAGGTTAATATAGAGTCATCAGGTTCGGTTTTATATTTATGCAGATATTATGTATATGACGTTTTCACTGCCATTTCTGTCTACACTGTCTACAGAACGCTTTTCTAAGCTGATTTGCTGACTGATGGAAGTATGTCTTTCCTGATGGTTGCAGTGGCAATTCACATGTTGTATTTATCTTGTGTTTATTTATGATTTTCCTTGTAATTTTTGTTTCTTTCTTGATTCTAGTATTTTGTCCTTCCCGACACAGCTTGTTTTGCGAAAGACGTATGTGCTGAGGGAACTCAGCTCTGACTATAAAGACGTGTTGCTTCAGACTGATAGCACAAATAAATCTTCTGGGATTTCTGAAATAATTTCAGCTGCTGTATTCAATGGGTCTGGCTATGTCGTTCCGTATCAAGAAGTACTTTTAATCATGATGCTGCTCCTTCCTCTTCTTTACATATATACAGTATCTGGAGAATTTTTAAATGGCCACGCGCGCAAATACTGGCAGTTATCTGTGTGGCTGAGCTCTGCATGTGCTGTGCGCATTTTCAAAAGGGCCCGGCCATGCGTGTAACTGCTGACACACGCACAAGCACCAGGCCCTGAAAAGGGGGCGGGCCAGGGGACAGGGCCTGGGCAGGGAGGGGCAAGGCGGGACAGAGGCCAGCCAGGCCAGCGGCCATTAGCCGCTGTTCCTGTGAAACACGTGCCAGCAGCTGGCTGGCGCGTGCAAGTTGCTACTGCTCCAGTGGAGCAGTAAGTAAAAAAAAAATTAAAAATTCTTTTAGTTAGGTAGGGGATAGGGGTCGGGTGGAGAGGAGAAAAGGAAGGAAGGTTAGGCAGGGGGGTGGGAAAGTTCCCTCCCAGTCTGCTCCTTAATTGTAGCGGACTGGGAGGGAACTGGGGGAGGCCCGATGGCATGGCCGTGCGTAATTTGCTAAAATTCACTTCCCCATGTGCGCCACTCGCACACGCACGTGCAGATTATAAAATCTGGCATGCATGTGCGCATGGCCCACGGATTTTATAACGTGCATGCCAGCATGGGCATGTTATAAAATCGGCGTGTCCGTGTGCGTGCGCCGGGAACCGCGTACATGGACACGCACGCACCTTTTAAAATCTACCCCTATATGTGTGGGGCAGCCTGCTTTCCACTTATTTACTTGGCTATTTCTGCAGGTGACATACAATTATTTACATGCAGATGCAGATCAAACAGCTGGGTTAGTGCGACTGAATGCTTGTTTAGCGGACATGGCAGCTTGGTTCACACGTCAATATGTTAAAAAAAAGAACCTAACAAAGACAGGTGGGTTAGCCAGCAAAGTTGGCTTTTCAGATCACTAGCAGTACTTGAGGATGTAGAATGATAACAAAGGAAGTGGTTTGCAGTTTGGGGGTTTTTTTAAGATGCCAACATCACTATGAAACCTCATGTAGCCCTAAGCGGGGTGTTTTAAGTCCCAGGGCACACAAACTAATGTATATCTTTGGAATAGCTCCGGCTAGCCCTCCTCCCGGATCCTGAGCTCTATATCCCAGAGGGAGATTCTTTCTATGGGGGGGGAGACTCTCATCTATGGCCCAGATAGTGGTGTGATTTATCCCTTGTGTACGTTCGTAGCTGTGACAACGTCTGGAGGGAGTTACTGTAACAGGCAGACCGGGTACTGGGTGTTAAATAATAATTTACTGATTTAAAGGCAAGTTAAAGGGGGCCGGTTGCTCCGATCACGTGGTTTTTCCAGCTTCCTGGCCCGAAGAGAAACTTGCGGAGCCCCAGCAGAGCCCATCCTGCTGTGGCCCGAAGAGAGGCCCGAACAGCTGCAGCACAGCCCTTCCTATCACAGCCTGAAGAGAGGCCTGCACAGCTGTGGCAGAGCCCATCCTGCCACAGCCTGAAGAGAGGCCTGCACAGCTGTGGCAGAGCCCATCCTGCCACAGCCTGAAGAGAGGCCTGCACAGTCGCAGCAGAGCCCATCCTGCCGCAGCCCAAACAGAGGCCTGCATGCCCATCATTCTGCAGCCCAAAGGGAGGCCTGAGCAGCCGCAGCCGCAGCCAAGGCCCACCCTTCCCCCCCCTCTCCACCTTGCAGGAGCTGGAGGTAGCAGTGGCCTTCTTCCACCTCCCTTCCATCACTGAGGAGCAGCGCTGCCATCCCACAGTGGACAAAGGAAAGGCCAGGGGGAGGCTTGAAAGCTATATGCGTGTATGCTTGTGCGTATGAGAGAGAGAGACTGCATGTATGTGTATGAGAGAAAGCAAGCCTGGGTGTGTAAGAGAGCCTGTGTGTATGTATGTATGAGACAGCCTGCATATATGTGTTTGTGTGTGTGCAAAAGAGCCTGCATGTGTATGAAAGTGCGACAGAGCCTGTGTATTTTGAGAGACTGTGAATGTATGACAGAGTGAGAGTGCCTGTATGTGTCTGCGAGAGCCTGAGACTGTGTGTGTTTGTGTGTGTGTGTGTGTGTGTGTGTGTGAGAGAGAGAGAGAGATAGAGAGAGAAAGAATGAAAGAGCTTGTGTATATGATAGCGTATATGTGAGAGAGAGAGCCTTTGTGTGTGACAGCATGTGTGTGTGTGGGGGTGTGAGGGAGAAAGATTGTGAGGCTCCCCTCCCCCAAGCCACAACAATCTGTGGGTGACTAGAAATCATATTATTTTAAATTTTGGGGTATGTATTTCATGCCGTTTGAAATATTTGGTGTTTGGGAAATATTAGAAAAAATTTGAGTTATTTTAATTACTGGATGTTCAATGGCTGTTGCCTGCTTGACATATTTATTTATTCCTTTCTTTAGTATGGTTTTAATATTATGAATGATGTTTTATATCTCTTGACTTTATTGCTTAATGTTTTATGAGGAATGATGTTTCCGTTTTTCCATTGTTGCAATGCATAATAGGCCTACCATGTTTTCCAGAGCATGTGTGTGATCAAGAGTGAGTAAGCCAATGAAGATGTATGTGAGTGAGAGAGAATGAGCATGCCAAAATATATACCCTATTACTGGGGGATAAGGCAGGACAGACTAAACAGCAGAAGGCTTGGTTGGTGGATTTTGGACACGTTGGTGGAGGAAGACTGGGCACAAATATATATGTCAGCTTATAAATGCTCCATCTCAGCGAATCTTCAGGAAAATTGCTATAAGATGTTGTATCGTTGGAACTACACTCCTTCCCTATTACATCGCTGTATACCCTCTATCTCTGAGGCCTGTTGGAGGGAGTGCAGGGAGATTGGATCTTATTACCACATTTGGTGGCAATGTGGGAAAATCAGCAGTTTTTGGGCGGAAGTAAATAAGTGGTTATCCACTATCACTCAGTCACATCTCGTGGTAAAACCATGGCATGCATTACTAACTTTACCTATAACCTCACTCAATAAACACATGCAGCGATTCACACAACAGGTATTTATTGTCACCAGAATAGAGATTGCAGGTCATTGGAAAAAGAGTAATGTACCTAGTATTGCTAAAGTTTTACAGAGGATACACAGTATTTACCAGTTGGAACGCTTAACTGCAGTTCACCATGAGCGCCTGAAACCATTTCAAGCGATTTGGGGTCCTTATACCAAATGGATTGAGGCACAAGCTTAGGAGGTTCAGCAGGTTCCTACTTGTAGTCTTACCAGAGGATATGATTGGTGTTCTTATTCCCTTGTATATGTTTTACTTATTCATCAGTATCTTCATTATGCTTCCCTTTGTAACACTAAGTAGCCGATCATAGGTACTCACTTTTCTTAACATGCTCTGCCTTATTTAAATGTTTGACTGAAAGCCATTTACCCTATAGTTGTATACCCGTTGTTGCCGGGGAGGGGTGGCGGGTGGGTGGGGGGATTCAGTTATTTAACGTATGGAAAATCTGTTGTGATTTGCTGATTTATCGCTCAACAGTTCCGGTTTTTTTACTTTGTTTAATGTACTGTGGGCGACTGTTGTACATGTTTCTGTTATTGAACTCACTTAATAAAAATGTTTAAATACAAAAAAAATAAAGGGCCCAAGGCCGGATATGCCCGGGCCCCACCTTTGGACGCTTCCCTGGGCGTTTCCAGTAGAGCCCTATAACAGGTAACAGGGCTCCTTCGTCTTTTCTTCCTTGCCTTGGCATGGGGCTAGTCCTCCTTAGGACGCCTAGCTTCCTGCTCCTGCCTGGCATCTCTCTTGTCTTTATGGGATCCCTCATTGTTCATGTTCCTGGTCTCTATTGATGTTTCTTCCATTCCTGATGTGTCCTTGTTGATGTTCCTGATGTTCCAATGTTCTCCTTGTCCTGATGTTCTCCGTCTCTGATGTCCTGATGTTTGCCATGCCTCCAAAATCCTGATGTTCCAATGTTCTCCTTGTCCTGACATTCTCCAACTCTGATGTCCTGATGTCCTGATGTCCTGATGTCCTGCATCTGCTAAAGCTCTGCGCTGTTCCGTCCCTGAATGGTACACAACCAGCCCAGCTGGGTTGTGTAGAGTGCACAGTGGTCCAAGTGGTCCACGACCACCCTGGTTGGGGTGTGTAGGATGCTTGGTGGGATAACTCCTTCTGTCGGGGCTGAGGATCTTCCACATCCTTCGTCAGCCACTTCCATAGTCCAGAGTTCCCTGATGTCCTTGCCTCACTCTTCCTTGCTGCCCTTCAGTGAGTGTCCAGGAAGCCGATGGGGATGTCCTGACCCTTCACTGTGGAGGCCTGAAGTTTTAGGCTGTCCAGATGTCCTCGTCTTCTGTCGTCCTCGGATGTCCTGGTTCCAGATTTTACCTCCTAGTGGCTCGTCCTCTGTCCAACTTCGGTTGACCTTCAGATTTGTTTTCCATGCCAGGTCGGAAGTTCCGTCTTCCTTTAAATGACCTATCAGGTGCATCGATCACGCTGGGTCCCCGAAGCTCAGTCCAGCATGGATGCTACTACGAGTCTTGGCCAGATACCTTCTTCGAGTTTTAACTCTTCTTCATCTTCGCCAGTATCCTGAGCCTTCGTCTTACCCAGAATCCTGAGTCTTCGTCATCTCCAGAACCTTGAGTCTTCATCTCCTCCAGTACCGCTGTCTCCAGTGTCCACTCTTGTCAGATGTCATCGTCCACCTTCACCTCCTGTCCGGTCTGCCGCCTCTGCCGTTACCCAGCGGCAGGTCCGAAAGGGCTTGGAGTGGTCGGAGGACTACTCAGAGACCAACCTTGCGTGGTTGGCCTCCCGGAGGCTGTGCAGGTCGGCAGGGGGCTGGACTTCTGGTCTCTGCCTAGACGAGGCTCTGTCTCACCTCCCTCGGCACTTCCTTGGATCTCCTCTCCCGGTTCGCCAAGGTCCAAGGACACACTCCACTCGTCCCAGCGCAACATTTTCCCAATGGAAAAAGATGAATAGTGGAGTGCCCCAGGTATCTGTTCTGGGACCACTGCTTTTTAATATATTTATAAATGACCTGGAAATGGAAAGAACAAGTGAGGTGATCAAATTTGCCTATAACACAAAATTATTCAAAGTTGTCAAATCACAAGAGGATTGTGAAAAATTGCAGGAGGACACTGCAAAACTGGGAGACTGGGCATGCAAATGGCAAATGAAATGTAATGTAGATAAGTGCAAAGTGATGTAGTTAGAGAAGAGTAACCCAAATTATAGCTAAAAAATACAAGGTTCCACATTAGGAGTCACAACTCAGGAAAAGAATCTATGTGTTATTGTTGAAAATGCGTTGAAATCTTCTGCTCAGTGTGCAGCAGCAGCAGTCAAGAAAGCAAATGGAATTCTAGGGATTATTTTTTTTAATCGTTTTATTAGATCAATAGAGGAACATCAACAGGCAGTAATACATTACAAACTCTGGTTTAAAGCAATGATCCATAATCACTGTTCACGATAGCCTTCCGGATCCTCTTTTATTTTTACAAAAAACTCAAGAAAACAAGTGAGTACCAGTATCCAACACACACGAAACACCCATTCTCACACACGCACCCATAAACACATTCACCCCTGACCAATCCCACATTTAAGGTCCTCAGCTGTCCCCTCGTTTTTCATTATGCAAGCTTACGAAGCACTCTGTCCCACAAACTGAAATGTCCTTTCATCCACCTTAATTGTTTGGGTGATAGGGGTTCTTTTTTCCGAAGAAATTCCAGTTGTGCTGTTTGTCTCAGCAAGGCCATCCATTCTCTCATGTGATTTGTTTTTTTGCCAGCATTAAAGACACTATGAGGAAGGGTTTCCCTCCCACTGGTAGGCGAACACTCTTGTCAAAAATATGCAAAAGCAAAATCGTTCCTGACCAAGGGGGACTTACAATCTAAAATATTATCTAAAAACCCACACTCCTGTTGCCAGTAGTTTTGCATTTTTACATAGCCAGTGTTCATGTGGTATAACGTTCCAGACTGCACATTACATTTTATACAAAGGTCAGACTCACAGATATTCATCTGCTTCCCCAAGTTGTGTGTTAGATATATTCTATGTATAAGTTTGAACTGTATTTCACGTAAGTTGGCCGGGCGTAGATGCCTGTAGAGATTTATAAAGGCAATCTTTAAGTCAGGCTCTGTGACCACCATGCCCAAATCATTGGACCATTTGGATACAAGGCCTTTAGCTAAATTTGTGTGCAAGTGCATGGCCCATATTGCAATTTTGTAAATTTGGGAGTGGTGTCAAAGAACAAGTCATCAGTTAGTGTGAGTAAAGTGAGGTCCCCCCTGGCCAGCTGAAAGCAATAATGCTGAGCCTGCAGGTGAGCATAAAACTGTTCATGAGGGAGGTCCCACTCCTTTTGTATTTGGGGAAAGGAAAATAAAGTTTTAGAATCCTCCTCAATCAGCTGGTGAACGGCCTAGAGGCCACGAGCTTCCCAATCAGAAAATACCCTTGAGTCCAGCCCAGAGGGAAAATCAGGGTTCGCCACCAAGGTTGGAAAGGGTGATGTTGCAGGAGAGTGGTTTAATCTTTTCCTCCACCAAACCCAACCCCTACGCAATGCTTTAAACCAGGAAAGAGATGGTATAATAGACGCCAGCCTACAACCCAAAATATGTATTAAATTAATAGGGTAGTATGGCACCAAAGTATCCTTTATTAGATCCTCAATATCAAACTTATGATTACCCGCCACCCAATCCTGAATGTATCTCAACAAACAAGCAACATTATACATGCACAGATATGGTATTCCCAGCCCTCCTTCCAATTTACCTAATCGTAGTATGTCTAGCTTAATATGGGCCCTTTTTCCTTCCCAGATAAAAGAAACCAGTATAGAGCGACATGCAAGTCTTTGTCTTTGATCCAAATGGGTAGCATTTGTATATAATATAGCACTTTGGGGACTATGACTATTTTTATTAAGGTGCAACATCTCATCAATGAAAGCGGGAGACCCCTCCATCTGTGCAAGAGGGCTTCGATTTTGTCTAACACCCCAAGAAAATTACTTGCATATATGTCCTCATTCCAACCCACCAGCTTAATATCCAGGTATGTCAGTCCAGCTGGGGCCCATTGAAAGGGGAATGATCCTTGCCAGGAGTTCGGTAACATGGGGTCCAGAGGAAAAGTCAGGGATTTTTCATAGTTTAAGGCCAGCAAAAGACCCAAAATCCTCAAAAATAGCTAGGATAGTTGACAGGCAATCTGTGGGGTTGTGTATAAAAAGCATCATATCGTCAGCAAAAAGTGCAAGTTTCACTCTTTTGGTTCAAATGACTAGACCTTGAAAGATATCCAACTGCCGAAATCATATGGCCAGGGGTTCCAGGGATAAAATGAAAAGTAGTGGAGACAGTGGGCATCCCTATCTAGTCCCACGCTCCAAATGAAATAGGAGTGACAGTGATCCATTTACTAAGAGTTATGCATGAGACTGGTGGTATAGAAGCTGAACCCACCGAAGAAACACCTGGCCAAACCCATACTGCCGTAAAACCCAAAATAGATATGGCCATTCCACATGATCAAAAGCTTTGGCTGTGTCTAAGCTGATCATCATCTGCTCCCGACCCTGAGCTCTCAAAGTTTGTAGAGCCATAATAACCTTAAGCAAGTTATTTTTGGCGAGTCTGCCTCTGACAAATCCAGTTTGATCTGGAGAAACTAGAGATTGAATTACTTTGTTTAATCGTGTGGCAAGTGCTGTGGCAAGGATTTTGGCATCCTGATTCAAGAGCGAGATTGAGAGATAGGCATCTGGTAGAGTCGCGTCCTTGCCGGGCTTAGGTATTAAGATTATTGTGGCCAAATTTGACCCTCCCCAAAAGAGCCACTGGTCTGCACTGCCTGGAACATGTAATGCTTAGGGGGGGGGCACAGCTTTGTCTCCCAAATGTTTATAGAACTCTGGTCCCAGCCCATCAGGACCGGGTGCTTTGGCCAATTGGAGTTGTTTGATGACACTTATAAGCTCCGCATCAGACAACGGAGAATCCATCATCTCCCTGAGTTCATTAGATAACTGTGGAAGAGGCAGAGCATCAAAAAAAAAAAGCCCTGTCTACTTTGTGGGGAGGGGTCTCTGGCTTTATAGAGCTCTTGAAAGTATTGTGTTAAGGCTTCTAAGATTCCCTCTGTTTCAGTAAATTGACACGCCCTATGCACTAATCTTGTTATCAAAGCACGGGGACCTCTGGCAGCCTGACAATCTTGCTAACAGTTTACCCAGTTTATTCACCCATTGGTAAAGGCAGTATTTGTAATAAAATAAATTCTGTTGGGCTTTTTTAATTAGGAGCTCATTTAGTTCTCTCTGGGGTCCCAGCAAAGTTCTGCCGCAAGAGTTTTGAACTCTATGGCAAATTCAGCCAATGATCTGTTGCTTTGCTTCAAATCCACTAAAGCAGAACCGGCTACAGACATTCAAGCAGGGTCATCAAAACCGGATTTAAACAAGTCCATAAATTCTTCTATGTCCTGCAAAATCGAGTCCTTGCATTCCCACAAGGTGGATGCCCAAGACAGAGTCCTACCATCCAGGTAAGAAAGGATGTAGGTAGTCTTGGAGAGCGCTGTAGGAAACAGAGACGGCTGTAAGGCAAACTGCATGCAGCACTGGTTCAAAAAGCCCCGAGTTTTCTGGATTTCTCCGGAAAAGCAGATAGGAGCCGCCAGTGATACTGCAGTCTTCAAGGTTACCTCCGGTGACTGACCTTCTTGGTTAGAGGTTGTGCCTTGAGCCTTCTGTGTGTGTAGTTGATGAAACGCTGAAGTAAGTTTCTTCAAAGCGTCTTGCTGCTCCACAATGCATTGGGCCAGGCCCAGTATGGCCTGCAAAGCACTCAATTGTGCCGGATCCATGGAGTTAGCAATCTGTTGTGAATCTCTTGCGGAGTTAGCAATCTGTTATCATTCGGAGTTAACAGTCTGCATGGAGTAGCAATCTGTTATAGTTAGGGATAGTTGTGGGTGGATCCTTGGACCGGTGGCAGATGACCACTTCCCTGGGGGGGGGGGGGAAGATCCCGAGAGGGACCACTGCTCAGGCTCAGAGTTTGGAGACAGACACACACTAGTTCTTTTATTAAACAGTATATTGAACTACCAGAGATGGCAGTAGTGAGCTGGAAGAGCCCGGCTGGGCTGTAGTCCCTCAGATACTGGAACAGCGATCCATGGAGGCTGAGCTGTAGAGAAACTGAGATATAGTGAGTAGGCAGGGTATGCAGATGGTAACACTCACACAATGTCCCAATAAAGCCCAGACGCTGGAATGTAGAGGCCCTCGAGGAGCGAGTACCTGGTTCCAGGGAATGCTCAGAGAGAACGACGGTAACTCACTGATGTAGCTGATATAGTTGGTAGTGATAACTTCCAGGCAGAAGAGTATATGAAGCAAGTCTGGGAACAAGGGCCCTCGAGGATCGAGTACCGGTTCCAGACTGTCACCTGAAAAACAAAGGAGAGAGCGAGGCCCCCGAGGAGCGGGTACCTCTGGTAAGTCCGAGGAGGCAGAGTAGCTTAGGAAACAAAACCCATGCTAACTCGATGTGTTAGCAAATACTGAGACCTTAAATATCTGTCGCGGGTGACGTCATCTTCGGGGGACGCCCCCGAGGTTCACGCCATTGCCGGTACTTCAGTCGGGGCCGCACCGCACGCGTGCCCCTAGGCCTCCAGGAACATGGTGGATAGCAGCGTTGAGCCCGTCCAGGAACGCCCGAAGATTTGCGGCAGAAGAACGCCATGGCAGCCAATCTTCCTGCGGTCGGAGAGGGAGGCGCCAGAGAGGTAAGGAGGGCAGAGAGAGGGTGTCAGGCACCGACGGACACAACAAGGATGATGAGATCACAGGATTCAGGACTGCTTATTGTTCCTTTACTAAAGAATTATAGATTGCAAGTTACATGTTCCCAGACTTTTTCCTATGCAGCTCCTATTTTATGGAATTGTATGCCTGTAGAATTTTGAGGGGAACCTGATATTATAGTTTTTAGAAAGAAATTAAAAGCATTATTTTTAGGTATGCTTATATGTAATTTGTTTTTATGATTATTATATTGTTTTATTTATTATTTTGTATGTATTGAGTTTTATGAATGTTTTATTGAAACCTGCACTGGCCATGACTGAGAAGTTACGGCCTAGATAAAACTGTTAAATAAACAGTAAAATAAACGTGTTAGATTTTTTTATTTTATTATTCATTTTTGAGGAATGATGTTTTTGTTTTTCATTGTTGCACTGCTTACAGAGTCTAGCTTCTTGAGGTTTCCAGTTCAGTTTTTGTCTGCACATTTCTGTTTATACTTAATGTCATTCCATTCTGGATTTGGTGAGGGTCCATCTGTGTTCTGCATGTGTGACCGAGGTGTGAGGCATGAGTTTCTATATAGAGATCTATAGCAACATGGCTTGTTCTGTTTTCTTAATAGGAGATATATTTGTGTTTTAGGGCCTAGAGTAATATTTGCAATGTTGCCTTTTCACATATATAAGGTTGTTACTGTTTGAGTGCTAGCATTTAGTGCTCTTTCAGTATGAGACATTTACTATATTGTAATTGTAATTCAGTTTATTCATGGCTTTCTGAGGATCAAGCCCACATCAAACACACTTTATAATATGCACCTTTATTTACAGTTATTTTATTTTTCCTGGGAACTTCAATTTAATACCAAAAAAAAAAAAATCAGTGGACAAATGTCTTTTCCACTGATTTTTTTCCTGTGTGTTATAACAAAGTAATTTTTCCACAGATATTTTTTATCACTTTGAAATTCACAGATAAAATAAAATAACAAAATGAAGGTCTCTGCCTATACTGCAGAACCATCCACACAACCTAACTAATGGTAAAGGTTAAGCAGGAGTGGTGAACCAAAGGAATACCCACAGCCTTCAAAGTTAGACTAGGTCCACTTATCTGATTAATTCCTCAGGTTACCTGATGATTCCATGTCACTTAGGACAGGCAAACCTAGTCCTGGTTTTACTCCATTGCATGCAGAATGATGTGGTCCCGCTTTTCTTAAGGACTCAGCTCCACATCTCCATGCATGCAAGAAGACAAAAGCAGAACAGAAGCTGCCCTGTTGTAGATGTCCTGGAGTTATCCTCTGTCCCTAGGAAACGATCTGAAAAAAATGACTAAACTTGCAGAAATTGAAAACCTTTTATATTATTTCACATCTTCATTCACTCATCTTACACAACAAAATCAGCAATAAAATAAGGAAAAGAACGGGCCTTAATGGAAGAAAAAATAGCAGTTTTGATTTGTTCTGTTCTTTTTTTTTTTCTCATTCACGTTTTGATTGAGAGTGAAATTATTTCAGAAAAATGACTATGAGCCTAGATTGCATTTGGGGACGTTTATTGCTGTACATCATAAACCCCGACATTCCGTGCTGTAAACACAAAAATGGGAGAATGCATTTTGCAAAAACAGTGCCTAATTCCTCCTTTGCTCAGCTGAAAAAAAAGAAGCAGTAGAAAAGAAAAAAAGTGGTCTTTAGGATCCATGTTAACATCTACACAGAGCAACAGACACATTCTATTCATATAAATTCATCCATTTAGAGGATGGCAAGAGACTGAGGCAATTAGTTATGTGAGAGGATTGGGCAAATATCCTAAGTTTGAAAAGAAACTCCTTGGGATCCTAAATAGAAGCAAACACATCAATAATATGCATATGATTAGGGATTTTTTGGAGGCCCCTCTCTCCATAGAGCAGAATACAGTCTCCCTCACATTAAAATATGTATGATGCTCATTATTCCTTTTCTGACATGCAATGTCATTTTAATGGCCTCAGCAGCTTCTGGAATTGGGTGGAGAAGGCGCACCCAGCCTGCCTAGAGAGTGACATCGGCGCAATCTGAAAAGCCAAAAAAGCTTGGCCACGTCTCAGGCATAACTTTGCCTCCTTTAAATACCCTTTGTAACACTTAATGCAACCCCACTCCATAGGATGACAGGGGGAGAAAAGCGCCTGCAAAACAGGGATAGAAAATGCCTTGTTAGGTTGCAATGGTTTAGCAAGGTACCAAGCAGGATGAAAAATCTTTTTCTGTTTATGCAATTGTTTTTCGATATCATTGAATGACAGCAGCCCTACACATTAGCATGCAGCATTTGGCTCTTCATTTGGCAAAGCAGACCATTCCCTTTCACAGACTCTTCAGTATTCAGCTCCCGCACTGCTTTTATTTTAATTTTTTTAATTTTGGCCATTTTTAGAGTACCATAAACTGGGACACTATACAAAACATTACATAGAGATACAATTTGTCCCCAATCCCCAAAGTGCATAACCAAGGCAATAGGAGACAAAGTGATTTGCCTAAGGTTACAAGGCGCATCAGTAAGAGACACAATAAATGATCCCTCAGCTCACAACACAGGACAGCAAGGGTAAGGGGAATGGAAAATGGACCCTCCTCTGACCCACCAAAGGGATACATCTCCGCCACACTTAGGGGCCGATGTAATAAGCCGGGCTCAACCTGCCACAGGTTTTTGCACGGATAATTGTGCATGCTTTCCCGCACTGACCTTACACGAGTAGGTAATAACCTGCTCAGTGAGGGAAAAATGCACGCACAAACCCACACTAGAAACCCGCGGCAGGTTTTGCGAGAGTGCATGCAAATGGCATGAAAAGGAGGCAATTATCCATTCACGGGCTATGCAGAGAGCCATGCTAGCAGGGAGAACGGATTTAAGCAGATATTTTAGTGCCCGGGTCAGGGTAGCAGTTAAGTTAAAGTGCCTGTCAGACAGACCATTTTTCTCATTGCTGGCATTGGTGTGGATGTGTGTCCGCGTGGCTCTAGTGTAATCATGGATTACATTCACTTTTTTCTGATGCTACGGTACATTTTGCGGTTCATCCAAACAGCGGCAGAAGCCTTACAGCGTGGCACAAGGTCGGCGAGAGAACAGGCTGAGTGAAGGCAGTTTCGAGGAGGGTCTAAGAACAGTCTCACCTTCAGTACCTCTCCTGGACCACTATCTGTCTTGAAAGGGAAATTGAAAGGGAAACTGTCTTGAAAGGGATGATTTCAAGACTATCTGTCTTGAAATCATCAATTGCCGGTCTCCACACACCGGCGGGTTTTCTGCGCAGGTTCCTGTGTAGATATCTGTGCGGGTTGCCACACAGGGCCTTGAGCGCGGGGTATTACACGCATAATGGCGCGGGCATTTGTTTCTGCTTGGATTTTCTGCGCATATCTCCTTAGCATATGCCTCCGTTAACATCCTACGCAGCTGCCTGCTTTTGACGTGCGTGCTGAAAAAAAAAATACGCGCAGAAGAATAGCGCCGGTTTCAGCGGGGATCTTATTACGTTGGCCTCTCAGCAAGAGTCAACGGAGGACATTCCCAGCAGTTAAATCAGAGAGACATAATTACCTTGCCATGAAGCCACCCGTCTAAAGGATTGGCCTCATTGGCCAAAGACCAATGCCAGGGAAGACCATTACAAAATACGAAAAATTCCAGACCTGTAAACAAAATGTGGCCTGAGTATGGTTGCAGGTATGTACTGTAGTTTTATAAGTAGTATCTGAGTATGAGAGAGCATGTGCAGATGAGATTCAAATGAAAGTGACTGGCACGTGGAACTAGTGAGAGGGTTAGGTTGGTCTTTTTAGCAGGTGCAGTCTGCCAGAGTGCTTTGGAAAAGAAAAATGCTGCAGTCTCAAGCAGAGAAAGTTGGACTGTCTCTTAAAAGTAAAAGACTGACAAAATGGGAGCTTTGAGGTCTCTGTCCTGACACTTCTATTCCATTTGAATAGAATATGAAAGCACAAGAACAGAGATGGCGTATTTCATGGTTTCCACAGATTGCATTGAGAGAAGAGACAATAATCTGAACACATTTTCTGCCAAAAGGAGTAATCGAACTGTGTTTTTAAAAGGATTCCCAGTTAGATTTTGTTACAGTTGTGGACCCTTGGGCCGGCTGAGACAGTTGAAGGAGTGCTGTGGAGACCCACAGCGAACGTCACAGCCGAGAGGCGGCACAAAAGAGACTCTGAAGAGACTTCACCACAGAAAGTCCGAGGTCCCCCCAGGAGGAGCCGGTAGGGACCCGGACCTCTTGGACTTAGGTGGAACCTATGCGACCAAGGATTTGGGCAGCGGCCGAAGAGATGGACGAGAAGTCGGCTGGGCCCAGGAGGCAGGAGAGTCTTCACCCTTGGAAGCCCGCGGCTCCCCCGAGAGGAGCCTGTGAGAGCCCGAGCCGTGAGAGCCGGGCTTCGTTCCTGGACGCCGTCTTCAACTTCTGCCACCAACTACCCACTGGCCCAGAGGATTCTCCTCTGGGCCAGCGGCTACCGGATACCTGAGGTGGTGGCAGAAGTTGAAGACGGCGTCCAGGAACGAAGCCGGGTCAGGAGCCAGGAGTCAGAGATCCAAACCAAAGCCAGGGGCGGAAGCGAAGACAGAGTCGTGGGACGGAGCCGGGTCAGAAGCCAGAAGTCAGACATCGAATACAAAAACCAGGGGTGGAAACTGAAGACAAGTCAGGAGATGAAGCCGGGTCAAAGCAGAAGACGGAAGAGACGATCCAAGATCCTACGCAGCAACTAGACACTCCGAAAACAGAGGGAACCTCGTTGCAAGGCACTGAGGGAGTCCAGATGCAGGGTTTAAGTACCCTGAAGGCGTCTGACGTCATCAAAGGCAGGACTGAGGTTTTCCCGCGCTGGCCCCTTTGTGGGACGACTCCTCGCTCGCTCGCGTCTAGAGGGCGGGGCCAGCCGCGTCGGATTGTCGGCATCTCTTCCAAGGAGGGAGAGACGCGCTGGAAGGCCTGCAGGCCCGCGGAGGCCCCGAAACAACCCAGGCCGTCCCTAAGGTAGGTGGAGGGACCGGGGCACGGCCCGGGACCGCAACAGATTTACTTCTACCCTGGGTAGGGATGTAGGCCTCTTGGGTGTGAATAAAAGCTGCATACATTTATGGGTCAATAACTTCTTTATATCTGCTTCAGAGGTGGAGCAAAGGATGATAATAGATTGTCTATGGTGGATCCACCTCTTTCTCCCCCAAAATGTTTTGTCAATATTGAGTTAATGTGTGGGCGCATGGATAGAGCGGAGTCAACTATGACCTCTCCAAGTTACGAGCACTTAAAAGAATGGGGACAGAAAATCCCTCAGACTGAAAGTTTGCAGGCATATCAGACTGAATCTCCCGTGAGAGAAACACAATTTCACTTTCTCTTAAATTGAAGGAAAGCTAAGCCTATTATCATAAAGCCAATCCTTAACCTTGCTCAAGCAGACTGTAAGTTTTTGCAGGGTGAGATCAAATGAAGAGGTAATAGGAAGAACAAACTGAATGTCATCTGCATATATTTTGAAAAGAACACCCAGCCTAAAAGAACAGAACAGAACGGGTAAGGTAGATATTGATTAAGGGCGTCAAAAGCTGAAGATAAGTCAAACAGGACCAGGAGATGTTGAGAACCAGAACTGAAGCCTAAGCAGATGGTGCTGAATGCAGATACCAGCAGTGGTTTGGTACTGTGACATGGCCTGAAACCAAACTGGAACTATCAAGAAAGTTATTAATATCCAAATACTCCTGTAGCTGATTGTAAACAATTTTTTCAGTGATCTTTGCAGTACTGGAAGAGAGGAAATGGGCCAAAAATTCCATAGATCTAGGGGATCCAAGCCAGGATTTTTCAGCAATGGATGTACTACTGCCATTTTGAGCTTTGGAGGAACAGCAACTTTGGAGAGTGAGGCATTGTTGAGAGCTAATGACAAGGCTTACTTCAATATAGAGCACCTCAAGCGAATCAAACAGGAGTTCAAAACCCCAAGCTGTTTTCAACCGATTAAGTATGGAAGAAGATACCTTCCCAGATGAGGTGAGAGAGCATCCCATGAGAAGACGTTAAGGGAGGTGAGGGAGAACTGCTGGGAACTGAAGTGGCAAATATGTCAACCAACTGGGAGATTTTCTTAGCAAAAGATGAAGCAAAAAAAAAACCTCATCTTTGAGTAGAGATTAAGTACTGAGGGATCAAGACCATTACAGAAATAAATCTGAATGCTCTTAATAAAGTTCCATTCACCCTCCAGCTGTCTGTGAATTTCTAAATGTTCTGTTGAAACAATTAAAAAAAAATGTGGACCTCATTCCAGAACATCATATCTTTATTTTAATTTTACATACACTAAGAAGTGGACAAGACAGCAAGGTACATCTGAAGGATGCATCTCAAGATTCCCTTGATAAATATTTTTGTAACAGAATAAAGGAAACCCACTCCGGTCCCCAGCATGCTAGAGAATAGGGTGACTAAGTCACACATGCACTTATTAGTTTGCCTATGAAAGACTGTCAACTTAATATAGTGTACAATTAGATGTCTGTCTATCAGACACATTTTGTTCACACACCTGCTCTTTTGCGTATGTTTAGTAACAGCTAATGGGCTCTTTCTGGCAGCTCCAGATGTAGCTCTTCGAATAAGCATTCTGCTAGCATTGCTGTGTGTGCTGTGCTAACAGCTTTTCAGGTTTAACATTTTTATTGGCATCACACACAACAATCAAAAATAGCACAGAACAATGCGAAAAGCCAAAATCTTTCCCTCAGAAACACCCAAGCCCCTTCCAAACAATATCCCAACCATGTCCAGCCAATAGGCGAAAGAGTGACAAATAAGGAAACGTAACCCAAACCATGTTATCTCAACAGTTGGTGAAAAGTCACCATGCGATCATTTTGCCAAGGGTCACTGAAATCAACAGCCTGAGCAATATGCTTTTTGAGAAAGTATTACTGGAAAATAGCAGTGTGGTATCCCTGTAAAATCAGCCAAAACAAATTTATGCCAAGACCGGTGTAACCCCTTCACTTAAGTCTTCAAACCTTCCCCGGCTCGGATGGGAAGGAGGGGAGGACAGAATTAAAGTACATGAAACTCAAGAGAGGGAAGAGTACTTGACCAGGCATGTGCCACATGACGGGACGGGGAGAAATGCAGCACCTGCCTAGTGCACTACACCAGCGGTTTTCAACCCAGTACTCAGGATATACCGAATCACTCAGGTTTTCAGCATATTCCCAATGAATATGCATGAGATAGAGCTACATGCACTGCCTCATAAGAAAATAAAAATTACCATACTGACTCAGACCAAGGGTCCATGAAGCCCAGCATCCTGTTTCCAACAGTGGCCAATCCAGGCTACAAGCACCTGGCAAGTACCCAAACACTAAGTCTATCCCATGCTACTGATTCCAGTAATAGCAGTGGCTATTCTCTAAGACAACTTGATTAATAGCAGGTAATGGACTTCTCCAAGAACTTATCCGAATCTTTTTTAAACCCAGCTTCACTAACTACATTAACCACATCCTCTGGCAGCAAATTCCAGAGTTTAATTGTGTGTTGAGTGAAAAAGAATTTTCTCCAATTCGTTTTATATGTGCTACTTGCTAACTTCATGGAGTGCCACCTGAAAAAGTAAATAACCGATTCACATTTACCTGTTCTAGACCTCCCATGATTTTAAAGACCTCTATCATATCCCCCCTCATCCGTCTCGTCTCCAAGCTGAAAAGTCCTAACCTCTTTAGTCTTTCCTCATAGGGAAGCAGTCCCATCCCCTTTATCATTTTGGTCGCCCTTCTCTGTACCTTCTCCATCATAACTATATCTTTTTTGAAATGCGGTGACCAGAATTGTACACAGTACTCAAGGTGTGGTCTCACCATGGAGCGATACAGAGGCATTATGACATTTTCCATTTTATTCACCATTCCCTTCCTAATAATTCCTAACATTCTGTTTGCTTTTTTGACTACTGTAACACACTGAGTTGATGATTTCAATGTATTATCAACTATGACACCTAGACAACTATGACACCTTTATCCTGCATGTTAGCTCCTAATATGGAACCTAACATCATGTATGTAATGATTCTGTTATAGTCCGCAGGATTTGTGGAACCTTGGGCCAAAGGGGAGTGGAGGCCACCTGAGGGGTTGAGCCCCGCAGGGCCCCACTGTCAGCAGGTGGAACTGGTTGATAGAGTTGAGGTCAGGTGTGGCGATGGTCAAAGGCAGGAAAGAATTGTAGTGTGGTCAGGCATAGCAGCGTTTGGAGACAGAGGCAATCATGGCATAGTCAGGCGTAGCAGTGGTCGAAGGCAAGAGGCAATCGTGGCAGGGTCGGTGTAGCAAAGGTCAGAGGTAGGAAATGGTCGAGACGTGGTCAGACGTAGCAATGGTTGGAGGTCGGAGATGGTCAAGACGTGGTCAGGCGAAGTAGGCAGCAGAGAAGCTGAGGGAGCAACTAACCTACAAAGAGAGAGGACAAGTTGCTAAGGTGAGTCCTGACTGTCAGGCCTAATATAGTCCCCAGGGGATGACATCATGAGGAGGGGCCGGCAGCCATGGCATGCTGCGGGCCCTTTAAGAAAAGAAGGGGTCGCGCACACGCGCGCCTGGAGGCCCAACAAAAGGGAGTCGATGGCGGCAGTGTCTCCGCCATGAGGCAAGGCCTCCCGAAGACAGGCAGGGCCGGAGGGAAGAGGACGGCACCAGGAACGCTCCCCCCATTCTGCCCCGGAGCCGAGCAGCTTCCCCAGTGGGGAGGAGCGGGAGGTGAGAGAGGCCGATCGCGTGTCCAGCAGCCGGCCGACATAACAATGTAACTACAGCATGGATTATTTTTACCTATATGCATCAACTTGCACTTGTCCACATTAAATTTCATCTGCCATTTGGATGCCCAATCTTCTAGCCTCGCAAGGTCCTCCTGCAATTTATACAATCTGCTTGTGATTTAACTATTCTGAATAATTTTGTATCATCTGCTAATTTAATTACCTCACTCATCATATTCCTTTCCAGATCATTTATATATATATTGAAAAGCACTGGTCCAAGTACAGATCCCTGAGGCACTCCACTGTTTAACCTTTTTCACTGAGAAAACTGACAATTTAATCCTACTCTCTATTTCCTATCTTTCAACCAGTTTGTAATCCACGAAATCACACTGCCTCCTATCCCATGACTTTTTAGTTTCCTTAGAAGCTTCTCATGAGGTACTTTGTCAAACACCTTCTGAAAATCCAAATACACTACATCTACTGGCTCACCTTTATCTACATGTTTATTAACCCCTTCAAAAAAATAAAGCAGATTTGTGAGGCAAGACTTGACTTG
The DNA here is from genome assembly GCF_901001135.1 of Rhinatrema bivittatum. NCBI lineage: Eukaryota > Metazoa > Chordata > Amphibia > Gymnophiona > Rhinatrematidae > Rhinatrema > Rhinatrema bivittatum. The sequence continues at coordinate 373,891,035 of NC_042619.1, forward strand.
AGTAAATCCATGCTGACTGTGTTCCATTAAACCATGTCTTTCTATATGTTCTGTGATTTTGATCTTTAGAATAGTTTCCACTATTTTTCCCAGCACTGAAGTTAGGCTTATTGGCCTATAGTTTCCTGGATCGCCCCTGGAGCTCTTTTTAAATATTGGGGTTACATTGGTCACCCTCCAGTCTTCAGGTACAATGGATGATTTTAAAGATAGGTTACAAATTGTAACTAATAGATCTGAAATTTTATTTTTTAGTTCCTTCAGAACCCAGGGGTGCATACCATCCTGTCCAGGTGATTTGTTACTCTTTAACTTGTCAATCTGGCCTACTAAGAACATAAGAACATAAGAACATAAGAAAATGCCATACTGGGTCAGACCAAGGGTCCATCAAGCCCAGCATCCTGTTTCCAACAGTGGCCAATCCAGGCCATAAGAACCTGGCAAGTACCCAAAAACTAAGTCTATTCCATGTAACCATTGCTAATGTTAGTGGCTATTCTCTAAGTGAACTTAATAGCAGGTAATGGACTTCTCCTCCAAGAACTTATCCAATCCTTTTTTAAACACAGCTATACTAACTGCACGAACCACATTCTCTGGCAACAAATTCCAGAGTTTAATTGTGCGTTGAGTAAAAAAGAACTTTCTCCGATTAGTTTTAAATGTGCCCCATGCTAACTTCATGGAGTGTCCCCTAGTCTTTCTACTATCCGAAAGAGTAAATAACCGATTCACATCTACCCGTTCTAGACCTCTCATGATTTTAAACACCTCTATCATATCCCCCCTCAGTCGTCTCTTCTCCAAGCTGAAAAGTCCTAACCTCTTTAGTCTTTCCTCATAGGGGAGTTGTTCCATTCCCCTTATCATTTTGGTAGCCCTTCTCTGTACCTTCTCCATCGCAATTATATCTTTTTTGAGATGCGGCGACCAGAATTGTACACAGTATTCAAGGTGCGGTCTCACCATGGAGCGATACAGAGGCATTATGACATTTTCCGTTTTATTCATCATTCCTTTTCTAATAATTCCCAACATTCTGTTTGCTTTTTTGACTGCCGCAGCACACTGAACCGACGATTTCAATGTGTTATCCACTATGACACCTAGATCTCTTTCTTGGGTTGTAGCACCTAATATGGAACCCAACATCGTGTAATTATAGCATGGGTTATTTTTCCCTATATGCATCACCTTGCACTTATCCACATTAAATTTCATCTGCCATTTGGATGCCCAATTTTCCAGTCTCACAAGGTCTTCCTGGAATTTATCACAATCTGCTTGTGATTTAACTACTCTGAACAATTTTGTGTCATCTGCAAATTTGATTATCTCACTCGTCGTATTTCTTTCCAGATCATTTATAAATATATTGAACAGTAAGGGTCCCAATACAGATCCCTGAGGCACTCCACTGTCCACTCCCTTCCACTGAGAAAATTGCCCATTTAATCCTACTCTCTGTTTCCTGTCTTTTAGCCTGTTTGCAATCCACGAAAGGACTCCAGGTTCACAGTGATTTGGTTCAGTTCATCTGAATCATCACCCTTAAAAACCATCTCTGGAACTGATATCTCCCCAACATCCTCATTAGTAAACACAGAAGCAAAGAATTTATTTAGTTTTTCTGCAATGGCCTTATCTTGTCTAAGAGCCCCTTTAACCCCTCGGTCATCTAATGGTCCAACCAATTCCCTCACATGAGTTTTTGCCTCTACAGCCAACTTCATTTCAAATTATCTCTTAGCCTGCCTTATCAATGATTTACACTTAATTTGACAATGCTTATGCTTTTTCCTATTTTCCTTCTTGCAACTTTTGAAGGATTTTTTTTTTGCCTTCATTATATGCAAATCTCTGTCATCTATATTTGCTGTGGATATCCTGAAAACCTAAGTAACTAGATGTGTCCTGAGGACTGGGTTGAGAACCCTGCACTATACCATCTGAATCATCATAAGTAATTAGAACCCAGAACCTGTGTTTAGAGTTCTCACCATTAAAAGACACTGTCAAGTACCTCAGCATACTGATAACCAAGGATACCAGATCTGAATAAACAGTTTTACATGAAACTCCCTCAGACCACCTTAAGGGACTGGCCACAGCTATTTGGACTGGTCTGTGTGCACGTTATAAAATCGGAATGTCCATGTGCATGCACCGGGAACCACGCGCACATGGACGCCCGAGCACAGGTATAAAAATTCACCTTTGCATGGGGGGGAAACTCCCAGTTTCAATCATTTTTTTTATTTCTAGTTGCACAAGATATTATAGATGGGGCAGACCAGGGTTTTATTAAGTTTGATCTGTTTGGGAAATGTTTGGTATGCTTTTCCAGGTAATAATAGCTAATTATCACTGGAATGCATTTTTAAAGACGTGGGCATTGTAACATAATGTGATAATATGGTTTGAGTTAAAGGGTGGGGTGTTGGACCCCTTAAGAATGCAAAGTATGTGATTGGTAGGAAATGGTTAAGCGTGAGATATGTAAGGGGAAGGATTTGACAGGAACTTACCATTTCTAACTTGCCTTTTGATCCTGCCTTTTCTGTATGGAGCTGGTAGAGGAAGGGACCTCCAGGGTGTAGCAACTTGGAGTGGACAGACTGCAGGCTGGTGGGCCCAGAGACCCTCCTAGGGGGAGTGGGGGCCCTACAGCAGCTCTCCCCCTCAAGGGGAGTGGTTCACGGCCCTGGAATGGAGATGGGTTTTTCTTCCTCCCAAGCAAATAACCAGAGCTGAGATGAAGACGAGGTGGTTCCCCCCCGTGAGGAAAATGGTCAGGACCAACAGGGAGTATGGGATGTTTCCGACATGAATACCCCAAGAGGTCTCTTCCATGGAGGAATCTGGGGAAGCCTACAAGCTATGGGAATGGAGAAGTGTGGAGACCAAGTGGGAGATCAGGGTCCAAGGAGTCATGACTGGTTCGGGGATATAGATGGCATGTCCTCTTTGGATGTGAAATTTGATGTGGGATGGCTGTGGTAGATCAAGGGAGTAAACCTCATTCCTGTATTAGAGTGCCAAAACTGAGGTAAACTTGAGGAGGAATCTGAGAGTTGAGCTTGACCCTTGTAGTTTGGGGTGGGTTGACAAAGGAAAAAAAATGTACTTTTGTGGGATGTAAATTCTATGTTCCTGTGGGGAAGATGATAATCCTGACTGTTGTGTCCTGTGAATTCTGGTTATTCAGTATTGACGATTTGTCCCCATGCTTATGTGAATATAGTTGCTGGCTAAATGACCCGGAAATACTTTTAGGACTTGGTATCTTGAAATTGGTGTCCACTTATGCTTTATTTGAGCCAGCACTGATTGGAGAGCATGCGGCCAGAGTTCATGGAGGGGAGAAGTTTGCTGTTCTCCCTGTCCTGTCAGCAGAAAAGCAGGGAGCTACTCCTGTCTCTGTTCAGGTCCACTTCACCATCTGCATGACCAACACTTTGAACCCACTTCCTAAATTTGGGAGAAAGACCCTTCCACAAAAGGGAATTCCTCCCATCATTTTATGCACTCCAGTAGAAGGATAACAGAATTCAAGAGGCCATGGAATAAGCACAGAGAATCCTAAATTGTAAAAAAAAAGAAAAAAAACCCTGAAAAGACAGCAAAAGAATTCGCAGATAGTCTAGCAGGCTGCACGTTCCTCCTCCTCTTCCTACATCCTCTACATCCCTGGCAGACATCCGAGTCGCATGCTTTTTTGGACTGGTTTTCCTTATCTGGAAAAGTCTCTTCTTTCACCTCCTCTTTTGGGGTCTGGTTGCTATTCCATTTCTGCCCACAACACTTAACAAGCATCCCCAAGTGCAGAAACATGAGGGTCTGCTCCATTCAGTGTACGCAAGCTATTTTGCTTTTCTAAGGCTAAGTAGCGAGCTCATGCTGCATAGCTATTTTATTTTTTGGGTTAAAGTGCATGAAAGCAGCATAGACATCTTATCAGGGGAAATGTTTTACTGCACACATGCTAAGACTTATTCCAGAACCTGCTCATTGGCATTGTAGAAGTGAATTTTCATAAGCGTATCTGCATGTAAAATGCCCGCTTACACGCTTATGCAGGCCTTTTGAAAATTGCCTCAGTGGCTGTACATGTGTAACCCCTGTGATGCTTGAACCCAGATAACAGTTCCAGAGCCTAAGACACATAACAGTTATTTGATGGTTTCCCGACATGACTGATGAGGGGCAATGATGGTTTGAAGTTTTTACAGTGATGAACTTTACTTTTAAATATGGCACAAATTATTTTAGTAAGTTTGTGACTTCTTACAGTCTTTCTTAAACTCAGAAGTTTCTCCAATTTAAGTTTAAGTTCATCCCTTCCATGACTGTGATCCATCTCTTCACCTTCTCTCCTTCCTTCTCTCACAGGATGGCTAAAATCATCCTCTCCTTAGATTCTAGTTATCTCAGGTCCCACCAGCAGGAAGGGGACACCTGCCATTGGTTAGAAGCGAAAACTCAAAACAACTTAGTTGAGTCCAAAAGGATTTGGCAACTCCAAACTCAAATAAGTTAAAGGTGGCATGAGAGAGTGGAAAGAAACTCTCATCCAAATTAAAGTCTCCATGGAGCTTAACGTTAAGACTTAGAAAAATGAGAGCACAGCTTAGGACATACTGCCTCTTTGAAAAGCAAAAAGGACCCACGCGGATAAAATGGTGATCCCTCTTGAAAAACACAGTGGACACTACCATTGCCAGCTACCACATGGGGGAGCTACAAACCCAATAAACACACATTCTGTATACCCTCCACATCTAAATGGTATAATCCTTACATAATATTAGTAGGGGACTAACAGGATCCCTACAGGTGTAAACGTAGACATGGAAGCAGTTTGATGTGTGTTTTTATGCAACCTTGAAAGAGGCACCCCCGGAGTTGAGTTAGGGTGAGGAAAATATTTACACACGCACTTTCTAAAATGTAAAGTACATGCCGGAATGCATGTGCTCCCATGCAGACCTCAATGTGCATGCGTATGCTGCGCAAGAGTTCACCTGCTACTTTTTAAAACTGACCTGGGTGTATAGGTCCACTTTGAAAATTATGACTGTATTTTGTACAGCTGGATGTCAGCCCTAAGCTCTATGTTATAAAACTGGGCTTCCTATGGGGACGTTACATTTCTACCAACTCGCACAATAGAATTTTTTTTAGTGTATTGAGTAGGTCTGACAGTGATTTTATAACATTTATTGCAAAATAGGTCACAGAGTGAAATAATGAAACTGCTGTAAGTGAACCAGGGTTACAAATATACATCTACGGGATGGCTTAAGGGAGCAATCACGCGAGTGTGCCTCACATGATGCCACAGCAGGACGCCAATAACTTCAGGTTTTTGATAAATGGAGTCCTGTTGTGCTCTTTCAGGCAGTAAAACCGTTCAGCAATTATTGGAACATAATCTCCCCTGCTCGACAATTTAAAATGTCCCACAAGAACACTTTTGCTAAAGCCCCTGCAGCATTTACATATTAACCATACTGATATTGACATAACTAGGAGAGAGGGAACATAGTTAAGGAAAGACCACATATTTTTCAAACTCATTGTAGTTTAGTCCAGTCAATCACAAAGTCCAATTATTCCAAGAAAAGAAAAGTAAACAATAAACTGAGAAATAACCCTTATACAGTAGATGTACTATGATTTTTTCTCAGAGATACAAAATGGGAAAAACCCTTCAGTACATTGGGCTTAATATGAATTTAGTGGTTTTGATTTGTAATATTATTTTATACCAGAGATTGGCAGTTTTGGTCCTCAAGTGCCACAAACAGATCTGGTTTTTAGGATATTAACAATGAATGTGCATGAGATATATTTGCATTCACTGTCTCCACTGTATACAAAGGTATCTCATGTAGTTTCATTTCATTGTGGCTATCCTGTTAACCAGACCTATTTGTGGCACTCAAGGACTGGAGTTATACAGATGACCACGTTAATACTCTGTAGACTGGGGTAGGCAACTATGGTGCTTGAGCACCATAAATTGGGTTCTCAAGATATCCACACTGAATATTAATGAGATGTATTTGCATGCACTGCTTCCATTGCATGCAAATACATTTCGCATTGTGGATAGCTTGAAGATCCTTCTGGTAGTTGAAGACTGGAGTTGTCCACTCCTTCTATAGACTGCACTCATTATTTATTTATCTAAAAGCTTTTAGACACTGCCTATGCAATAGGTGTAGGTCTAAGTGGTTTACAAAATAAAACATTCATAATTAAAACAATAGAGCAAACAAATCAAACAAGGAATAAAACAAATTCAGGTTACAGCAAACATAAAAAGGGTCAATAAGCTAAAACTAAAAAGCCTCAAGAAAGGGCGTGGGATTCGAATCAAACTGCTTGAAGCCCACCAAATGCAACAGAACATAGATTAAGCTTTTGTTTTTTTCCTCAACCCTTTTGGATTGTATTCAAGCCTAAGAGAATCAGGAACTGAATTCCAGAGGGCTGGGCCTGCCAATGAAAAAGCACACTTTCTAGTTAGGTGAAGCCTTGCTGTTTTAATTGTGGGGACTTGTAAGAGATTTTGTATCTATGGAACAGAGATGGCAGAACGGTTATATAAAAGGTGATGGATTTCGTGTTGGATTCGCTGCCGCACAAGAGGCCACTGCAAGGTGCTAAGAGTTGGAGTAATATGGTTTTTATTGTTTTAGCAAGGAGATGGGCGGAAGCATTTTGCATTGGTTGGAGTGGATGGAGGACAATGTCAGGGAGCCCTAAATATAGCGCATTACAATAATCTATTCCGGTCAGAATTAATGCTTGAAGAACAGTACGAAAATCGTCAGAACATAAGAGCATAAGAAATTGCCATGCTGGGTCAGACCAAGGGTACATCAAGCCCAGCATCCTGTTTCCAACAGAGGCCAAACCAGGCCACAAGAACCTGGCAATTGCCCAAACACTAAGAAGATCCATGCAACTGATGCAATTAATAGCTGTGGCTATTCCCTAATTAAACTTGATTAATAGCAGTTAATGGACTTCTCCAAGAACTTATCCAAACCTTTTTTGAACCCAGCTACAATAACTGCACTAACCACAACCTCTGGCAACAAATTCCAGAGCTTTATTGTGCATTGAGTGAAAAAGAATTTTCTCCGATTAGTCTTAAATGTGCTACTTGCTAACTTCATGGAATGCCCCCTAGTCCTTCTATTATTCGAAAGTGTAAATAACCGATTCACATCTACTTGTTCAAGACCTCTAATGATCTTAAAGACCTCTATCATATCCCCCCTCAGCCGTCTCTTTTCCAAGCTGAACAGCCCTAACCTCTTCAGCCTTTCCTCAGATGGGAGCTGTTCCATCCCCTTTATCATTTTGGTTGCCCTTCTCTGTACCTTCTCCATTGCAACTATATCTTTTTTGAGATGCGGCAACCAGAATTCAAGGTGTGGTCTCACCATGGAGCGATATAGAGGCATTATGACATTTTCCGTTTTATTAACCATTCCCTTCCTAATAATTTCTAACATTCTGTTTGCTTTTTTGACTGCTGCAGCACACTGAGCCAACGATTTTAAAGTATTATCCACTATGATGCCTAGATCTTTTTCCTGGGTGGTAGCTCCTAATATGGAACCTAACATCGTGTAACTACAGCAAGGGTTATTTTTCCCTATACGCAACACCTTGCACTTTTCCACATTAAATTTCATCTGCCAATTGGATGCCCAATCTTCCAGTCTTGCAAGGTCCTCCTGTAATGTATCACAATCCGCTTGTGATTTAACTACTCTGAATAATTTTGTATCATCCGCAAATTTGATAACCTCACTCGTCGTATTCCTTTCCAGATCATTTATATATATATTGAAAAGCACCGGTCCTGAGGCACTCCACTGTTTATCCTTATCCACTGAGAAAATTGACCATTTAATCCTACTCTCAGGATACAGTAGTGGTTTAGTCGTTTTCACAAGTGAATTTTGTAAAATGAATTCTTTACAACTGAAGAAATATTAGACGATATAGACAAATCTGATTCTAAAGTGACCCCTAGGTAGGACTGATACAAACTTGTACACAAATCATGTTATCCTTCCCCATTATGCTTTCAATTATGTGCATGAAAATTCTGTCAGGCATTCCTATGTTCATCATTTAGCCCCCTATGTACTAAACCTTTTTCCTATAGACACAAAATAGGATCTAGTTTCAGAAAATATAAAGGACAATTTTCAACCAGTTTTACCCTAGTAATTAACCAGTTATCTTATTAAAATTGTCTGCTGAGACTTTCCCTCCCCTTCGGCAAGGAAAAGAAGGTGAGCTGTTTTAGGGGCGAGCTTGTCACTTTGCATCTGATGTAAACAAGGTGCACAGTCCCTGAGTACAGAAGTGACACTGGCCAGCCCTGAATTTTCAAACAGAAACTCCGCAGGGAGTTTCCCCTTAAAAACTAGCTTAAAGGCTTGCAAGCAACAGATACTTCAAAAGCTGCCCCCATAACTTGTGGCAAGATAGCTCCTTCCGTAGATGCTGTTTTCATGAAAGATAAACAGTGAGTCATAGACAACCGAGACTAAGTCGATACCCACCTATAGACAATAAGACATCCAGGCAGAGGTTATATTTTCTGAAACTCAATGCTTATTCGCATCTTCTTTTGCCCAAAACTTGAATTGAATTGTTTATTACAGCTGAACTGTTCATACTCGGTGATGCTAAAGATTACCTTTTCCATTTGTACAGTTCAGGTTAATGACTAAACACCACTGGGGCCATAAAAGAATTTATATAACTTGGGGCAAATTCCAACTCCAAACTCTCTGACTCTGTGTCTTTAACCCCAGGCCAGGTTCTTATACAGGCGGGGAGAAGGATCCTGGGGTAGCAGAGGTGAAGTAGTTCTCAAACCTGAAAGAAACATAGAAATGATGACGGAAAAGGACCAAATGGTCCATCCAATCTGCCCAGCAAGCTTATGGTAGCATCAAAAGTATCAGGCTTATTGGTTAAGGGTAGTAACAGCCGCATCAGCAAGTTACCACCATGCTTATTTGTTTTCCCAGACCTTAAAATATAGTGTCCTTGGTTGCTGTCTGAGTCTGATTCCTCCTTTCCTCTCCCCCCCCACCGTTAAAGCAAAGAGAAATATTGGAGCAAAAAGCGATATTGGAGTTGTATCAACAGTATGAAGGCTTATTGGCGAAGGGTAGTAACCACCATATGGCAAGTTACCCCCTTCACTCTTTTCTTCATTTCCATCCTCTAGCCTTTAGGGATCCACAGTGTTTATACCATGCCATTTTTTAAATCTTTCACTGATTTTGTCTTCACCACCTCCTCCAGAAGGGCATTCCAGACATCCACCACCCTCTCCGTGAAGAAATATTTCCTGATGTTGGCTCCGGGTCATTCTCCCTGGAGTTTCATTTCGTGATCCCTAATTCTACTAATTTCCTTCCAATGGAGAAGGTTTGTTGATTGTACATCATTAAAACCTTTCAGGTATCTGAAGGTCTGTATCATATCTCCCCTGCAGCTCCTCTCCTCCAGGGAATACATATTTAGGTTCTTCAACCTCGCTTCATAAGTCATTTGATGGAGACCCCCCCCCCCCCCCCCCCACCACCACCATTTTTTGTTGCCCTTCTCTGGACCGCCTCCAACCTGTCTCTGTCCCTTTTGAGATACAGTCTCTAGAACTGGTCACAGTACTCCAGGTGAGGCCTCACCAAGGACCTGAACAAGGGGATTTTCACCTCCTTTTTCTTACTAGTTCTTCTCGCTTTAGCTATCACCTTGTCACATTGCTTCGCTATCTTCAGATCACTAGTCGCTATTACTCCAAGGTCCCTTCTCTTGCTCCATACACAGCAGCCCTTCACCCCCTTCACCCCCATCACATACATCTCTTTTGGATTACCACACCCCAGATGCATGACTCTGCACTTCTTGGCATTGCATCCCAGCTGCCATGTCTTTGACCACTGTTCAAACTTCCTTAAATCACATCTCATTCTCTATACTCCTTTCGGCATGTCCACTCTGAACGAAGAAAGCTGGAAAGCTATGAGCACAAATGCTCGTAGTTTGGGTAATAAAATCCCAGATCTGCAAGCCCTAATGGTGGAGGCAGACTTGGACATTGTTGCTGTCACAGAAACGTGGTTTACGGAATCTCATGACTGGGATACGGCAATACCAGGTTATAACTTGTTAAGGAAGGACAGAGAGGATAGGAAAGGGGGAGGAGTGGCTATGTCAAAAACAATATCCAAGCATCTGAGCTGCAAGGAAGATGGGGCAATGAAGAAGCACTATGGGCCGACTTAAAAAAAGGAATTATACATCTCAGCTTTAAAAAAATCATGGCAATATATGAGACATGCTTTATTGATTGTTTGTGAAGGAAGTATATGGATGTAATGTATTTACAGCAAAAAACTATATTTGTATGTGATATCTCAAAAAACATGTTTTTTAATATGTGGGTATGAATGTGTGAGTGTGCTAGCTCAGTTTTTATTGTCTATATAGGTGTACATTTGGGTGAATTTAAATAAATTTTGTATGTTTGTTATATTCAAACTGTCTCTCTAAATTTGTGTAATTTCATTAAAAAAAGATGGGGCATCCATTTTTATTGGAGTCGGTTTACAGGCCTCCAAACCAAAAGGAAGAGCTGGACAGAGATCTGGTTGAAGACATCCACAGGATAGGAAAGAAAGGAGAAGTGGTGATCGTTGGAGACTTTAATATGCCAGATGTAGACTGGAGAATCCCATCTGCAGAATCTAATAATAGTAGAGAAATAGTAGATGCCCTGCAAGTAGCTTTGTTCAAACAAATGGTATTGGAACCCATGAGAGAAGGAACTATACTCGACTTAGTGCTCACTAATGGAGATAATGTCTCAGATGTCCAGGTGGGTGCCCACCTCAGCACCAGTGATCATCAAACGGTATGGTTTAATATCACAAAAAGGACACAGAAAAGAAGCACAAAAACCCAAGTTTTGCTGTTCAAAAACACAGACTTTGATGAAATGGGGAAGTACCTGGAGGAAGAACTAAAAGGCTGGGAGAAAGAGAGAGATATGGATCAACAGTGGACCAATCTAAAAGGAGCAATTACCAAAGCAACTAATCTATATGTTAGAAAAGTAAAGAAAAGCAAAAGAAAAATGAAACCTATCTGGTTCTCAAAGGAGGTGGCTGACAAAATAAAGGCTAAAAGAACAGCGTTCAAGAAATATAAAAGATCCCAAAAGGAGGAGCACAAAGAATATCTGGTAGAACTGAGGGAGACAAAGAAATTAATCAAGATGGCAAAAAGTCAAGCGGAAGAGAGGATTGCCAATGAGGTAAAGAGTGGTAACAAAACATTTTTCAGATACATCAGTGAAAAGAGAAAAGTTCAAAGTGGTATATTGAAATTGAAAGGTGGAAAGGATCAATGTGTGGAGAGAGACGAAGAAATGGCAGAAATATTAAATGAATACTTCAGTTCTGTGTTCACTAAAGAGGACCCTGGAGAAGGACCGTCACTAGTTAACAAGAAACTGGAGGGGAATGGAGTAGATGTAACTCCATTTACAGTAGAAAATGTATGGGAAGAGCTGGTGAAACTGAAAGTGGACAAAGCCATGGGGCCTGATGAAGTTCATCCCAGAATACTGAGGGAGCTCAGAGATGTGCTGGCGGGTCCACTGTGTGACCTGTTCAATAGATCCCTAGAAACGGGAGTGGTGCCGAGTGATTGGAGGAGAGCGGTGGTGGTCCCGCTTCACAAGAGTGGGAACAGAGAAGAGGCTGGTAACTACAGACCGGTTAGCCTCACTTCGGTGGTGGGAAAAGTAATGGAGTCACTGTTGAAAGCGAGAATAGTGAACTATCTACAGTCGGGAGAATTGCTGGACCAGAGAGAGCATGGATTCACCATTGGAAGATCCTGTCAGACAAATCTGATTGACTTTTTTGACTGGGTAACCAAGGAATTGGATCAAGGAAGAGCACTCGATGTCATCTACTTGGATTTCAGCAAAGCTTTTGACACTGTCCCGCACAGGAGACTGGTGAATAAAATGAGAAGCTTAGGAGTGAGTGCCGAGGTGGTGGCCTGGATTGCAAACTGGTTGACGGACAGAAGACAATGTGTGATGGTAAATGGAACTCTCTCTGAAGAGAGAGCGGTTTTAAGCGGTGTACCGCAGGGATCGGTGTTGGGACCGGTCCTTTTCAATATCTTTGTGAGCGACATTGCAGAAGGGATAGAAGGTAAGGTATGTCTTTTTGCGGATGACACTAAGATCTGCAACAGAGTGGACACGCCAGAAGGAGTGGAGAGAATGAGACGGGATTTAAGGAAGCTGGAAGAGTGGTCGAAGATATGGCAGCTGAGATTCAATGCCAAGAAGTGCACAGTCATGCATATGGGGTGTGGAAATCCGAATGAACTGTATTCGATACGGGGAGAAAGGCTGATGTGCACGGAGCAGGAGAGAGACCTTGGGGTTATGGTGTCTAATGATCTGAAGTCGGCAAAACAATGTGACAAGGCGATAGCTAAAGCCAGAAGAATGCTGGGCTGCATAGAGAGAGGAATATCGAGTAAGAAAAGGGAAGTGATTATCCCCTTGTACAGGTCCTTGGTGAGACCTCACCTGGAGTATTGTGTTCAGTTCTGGAGACCGTATCTCCAAAGAGACAGAAACAAGATGGAGGCGGTCCAGAGAAGGGTGACCAAAAAGGTGGAAGGTCTTCATCAAATGACTTATGAGGAGAGATTGAAGAATCTAAATATGTTCACCCTGGAGGAAAGGAGGAGCAGAGGTGATATGATACAGACTTTCAGATACTTGAAAGGTTTTAATGATCCAAAGACGACAAACCTTTTCCGTAGGAAAAAAATCAGCAGAACCAGGGGTCATGATTTGAAGCTCCAGGGAGGAAGATTCAGAACCAATGTCAGGAAGTATTTCTTCACGGAGAGGGTGGTAGATGCCTGGAATGCCCTTCCGGAGGAAGTAGTGAAGACCAGAACTGTGAAGGACTTCAAAGGGGCGTGGGATAAACACTGTGGATCCATAAAGTCAAGAGGCCGTCAATGAAGAGTGGGTGGCTCACCAGAATGATGGCTACTGCCTGGAGATAATACCCTTATTCAATAAACATACACATGGTTACTGTGACTCCAACATCGCTCTAAGCTTCAACAGCAAGAGGAAATGTGGAAAAAAGGATTTTCACTCACAAAGCGGGGAGTAGCTGTCTTGTTACGGCGGTTACTACCCCAAACCAAATAAGCCTGATACTTCACTTTCAATGCATATCCAGCATAGCTCTCTGCTTCAACGGCAGGGGAGAAGAAAAACTAATACTTCACGCATATCCAGCATAGCTCTCTGCTTCAATGGCAGGGGAGAAGAAAAACTAATACTTCACGCATATCCAGCATAGCTCTCTGCTTCAACGGCAGGGGAGAAGAAAAACTGATACTTCACGCATATCCAGCATAGCTCTCTGCTTCAACGGCAGGGGAGAAGAAAAAAAACTAATACTTCACGCATAACCAGCATAGCTCTCTGCTTCAACGGAAGGAGAGAAGAAAAACTGATACTTCACGCATATCCAGCATAGCTCTCTGCTTCAACGGCAGGAGAGAAGAAAAACTGATACTTCACGCATATCCAGCATAGCTCTCTGCTTCAACGGCAGGAGAGAAGAAAAACTGATACTTCATGCATATCCAGCATAGCTCTCTGCTTCAACGGCAGGGGAGAAGAAAAACTAATACTTCACGCATAACCAGCATAGCTCTCCGCTTCAACGGCAGGAGAGAAGAAAAACTGATACTTCACGCATATCCAGCATAGCTCTCTGCTTCAACGGCAGGAGAGAAGAAAAACTGATACTTCACACATAACCAGCATAGCTCTCTGCTTCAACGGCAGGAGAGAAGAAAAACTGATACTTCACACATAACCAGCACAGCTCTCTGCTTCAACGGCAGGAGAGAAGAAAAACTGATACTTCACACATAACCAGCACATCTCTCTGCTTCAACGGCAGGGGAGAAGAAAAACTGATACTTCATGCATATCCAGCATAGCTCTCTGCTTCAACGGCAGGGGAGAAGAAAAACTAATACTTCACGCATAACCAGCATAGCTCTCTGCTTCAACGGCAGGAGAGAAGAAAAACTGATACTTCACGCATATCCAGCATAGCTCTCTGCTTCAACGGCAGGAGAGAAGAAAAACTGATACGCCCCTCCCTTTGGAATTCAATGCCTCTTCACCTACGCACAGAAACCTCCACCCCCACTTTCAAAAAGAATCTCAAAACCTGGCTCTTCCTCCAAGCATACCCCCAATCCTTTTCACCACCTACTAACACTCTCACCCAACCCTCATCTCTCACCAATACCCCCCTAAAATCCTTTAATCCCCTCCAGGATCCACACCCTACACTTAACCCCCTTTCCCTCTAAGAACTTCAAACACTTCATTCAACCCTTACTTTAAAATAATGTGTCTGTTTTTATCTGCACTTATATAACTCCATATATAACCAGTGTACATACCATCTGCTCCTCAAATCCATGTATATATCTTATCCTTATGTATCTGTTCTCTCCCTCCCCCCCCCCCCCCTTGTTGTATCTATCCCTCCTTCCCCAAGTTATTTAGTTATCTGCTTTGTTACTGTGTTACATATTGTTCTTTGTAAAGGCCTCGCCTATATATTCCTTGTTATAAGTTACTTGTAAACCGGCACGATGTGCAAACGGTTGCCGGTATATAAAATAAAATAAAATAAAAAATAAAAAAAAATCCAGCATAGCTCTCTGCTTCAACGGCAGGAGAGAAGAAAAACTGATACTTCACGCATATCCAGCATAGCTCTCTGCTTCAACGGCAGGGGAGAAGAAAAACAACCAATAAGAGCTGAATAACATAGTCTGGGTAAAACAAATAAGCATGGGTGTAGCTTGCTTATTGTGGCGGTTACTACCCCTACTACCCCTAACTAATCAAGCTTGATATTTCACTTGGATGCAGCTCCATCACTGCTCTCTACATTAATGATAGGGGTGGAAGGGAAATAGAACCAAAGAGCTAAGAGAAACAGATAAGTATGAGAAAAAAAATGTGTGAAGCTTGCTGGGCAGACTGGATGGGCCGTTTGGACTTCTTCTGCCGTCATTTCTATGTTTCTATGTTACCGTTGCTAGTAGTAATAGCAGTGGCTATTTTCTAAGTCAACTTAATTAATAGCAGGTAATGGACTTCTCCTCCAAGAACTTATCCAATCCTTTTTTAAACACAGCTATACTAACTGCACTAACCACATCCTCTGGCAACAAATTCCAGAGTTTAATTGTGCGTTGAGTAAAAAAGAACTTTCTCCGATTAGTTTTAAATGTGCCATATGCTAACTTCATGGAATGCCCCCTAGTCCTTCTATTATCCGAAGTTTGTATCTGAGTAATAAAATGTGTGCTGAAAACCCGTGCACAGTTCCTTAACAAACAGATCAATGCATCGCCCCTTAAGCATGCTTCACTTCCTCCACCTTTTTCTTGGGTAGAGGGAACCAGCATTATTGGAATAACTCGGCATGTCAAAAAAGGCATAATCACCTTAATTCGATTTAGCGATCTCTCTTTTCAATTTTTTTTTTTTTTTTTTCTGGGCATTTCACCGTTGTGACAGAAAAATCAGTGTTATAATGTTATAAGAATAACTTTTCCACTTTTTTTTTTTTTTATAACATTGAAATTTCCAGGAAAAATAAAATAAAAACTGAAAATGAAGGTCCCTATTCATATTGTAATAAGGTTAATAATGCATCCCACGGTTTCCCAGTTGGCCTCAAATGCCTCATTATCAGCCTATTTGTCACTATTCTGCCTTCTGAGAGGTTTCTTCCATCTCAGAATTCCATATCCAGCATTTGCCCACTCCTCCAGAATAGCTATTCCCTATATCACCTCCTTTCCTGCATCTACATTAATGAATCAAGCTAAGATCAAGCTATATGACTACCTTAATTATTTGTGTTTTCATTTACATGCTGCTGTATTTATAGAGCAAAATTATTTTTATTATATATTCGCACCTCTGTCAGGCAAAATGTAGAATTTCTAAATTGGAAAGAAGTAAATTCAGTGATTCAGCTGAAGTGAATCATTGCAATACTGATTCTCCTGCTATTTATGGTGGTTGAATGACCCGTGTACATATGCTTTTAGCATACCTGTCCACTGGAGTGAAGTGCATTGATTTCTCCAGTTTCTATTATTAGGGCACTCATATTGGAAATCAGTGATTCAACCTCTCAGCATGGTAGGATTGGTTACACAATCAGCACTATTGCAAAAAGCATTGTAAAATGCTACCAATTCAACTGATCTGCAACCAGTGTTTAATGTTCTAACTCTAAGTTGTACTGCTCTAAGCTCATTGTGCAGCTTAGTCTAAATTTCAAGTAATTATTTTTTTTTCTCTTGTAATTTCCTGGAACAATGCTGAATCCAAACATTAAAACATGTTCCTATTCAAATTCTAAAACAAAGCAAGAGTTAGCCAGTTCCATTCACCTTGCATTCAGGGGCATGGGGTCCATAGTGCACAGGGGTGCACAGGCACCACCAACTTTAGAAAGGAATGTGCTGTGCACCACTAACTTTTCTTCTGGGGGAATTCTGCGCTACTGAGGAATGCAGAATTTGCGCAGAATTTCCTTATTGCGCAGTGTGGGTGTTAGCACTGCTGGCCACGGCAGCCCGCAACCAGGGCCAGGTGTCATGGCCACCTGGTCGCAGCGAATATAACATACCCAAGGCATCAGGCGACATCGAGGGCTCCTGCGGTAGCAGGCAGCCCTCTTCGGTTTTCTCCTGCGGCCGCTACCTCAGCCAGGCTCGGCCACATGGTTCCTCGGCCGGGTTGGCTCCTCCACCTCTGCCTCTACTAGAGCCGCGCGCGTGGCTGATGAGAATTCTTAAAGGAGCCATGACAGGAAATAGTCCTGGCTCCTCCTCCCCTGACTTCCTGTACTTAAGGCAAGGTCTGATCCTCAGACCTTGCCTTGGTATCAAGGTTCCTGGCTGGGTTTAGTCCTGAGCTTCTTGTTCCTGGTTCTTCGTCCCGCTCTGCTTCCCTGCTCCGTTGGATTGACTCTTGGCTTCTGACCTCTGGACCGGCGTTCGTGTTTCCGTGGCTTGATCCTGGTATGGCTTGCGACCCTTCTCCTGATTTCTCCTGGACTGGCTTTGGACCCTTCTCCTGATTTGACCCTGGACAGAATTTCGACCCTTCTTATGTACCAAACTCGCGGACCGGCTCTGGACTACTCTGTGACTCCTTCTTCAAGACTACTATGACCTGCTGGAGGCGCCAGCTGTCTCGAACCCACGACCCGCAGGAGGCCCCTGCATCCAGACCAGTCTTCAGAGGAGTCTCCTAAGTCCCAGCAGCCGGGTCCCTAAGGGCTTCTCCTGGGGGGATCACAAGCTTCCAGGGTGAAGTCTTTGTTCAGCAGCTACAGAATTCGGCCTCGCCTTTTGATGGTAGAGACCTAAGGGGATTGTTTCCTTTTAGGTAGCGCTGACTCTACCTCGGAACAGGGGTCCACCTTCTGATTCATAACAGAACACCAAGGCCATGGACCCGGCAGAAGCCTCAGCTCAACAAGCTATTCCAGGACTAGCCCAGAAGGTCATGGAGCAGCAACGCATACTGGAGTCCATGGCATCTTCCTTGGAACGACTCAACGCACTCGTCGGGTTGCGCGCACAAATGTACGCCCGTGCGTACGTCTTAAAATCCGGCCCTGTGTGTCTGTGTGTGCCTAAGAGAGAGGGCACAATATATAAAGAATACATCTCCATTCAATTAAAATTTTCAAACGGACAACTCCTTGGCGTCTAACCTATTTTGTTGCCCTCACGGCTTTCTTAGATAGCCTACCCTCCTATTTTATTGGTCTAAGAGGGAGGAAGCCAGTGTATCAAGTATTTGCCCACCCCTCCCAAATAGCTATTCCCTATATGACTAACTTTCCTGCATCTAAATTAATAAATCAATTGAGAGAGAGGGAGCCAGTGTGTGTGTTTTAAAGAGAGGGTGCAAGTATGTGTGTGTGAGAGAGAGGGAGAGAGCCAGTGTGTATATGTGTGTCTGTTGAGTGTGTGTGATTTTTCAAGAGCATTTGAGTATATCTGTGTGAGCATGAGAATGAACATATATATATATGAGAGAGGAGAAGGTTTGTGCACCTCCCTTCCCCTCTCACTAATCCATGACAATCTCAGGATGACTGGAAATCAAAAGTTCCCAGGTATGGAGAGTGAGTGATCTGTTTTTTATTCTTTTTGATTTTAATTTATTGGGTGTTATTTGACCTGTATGATGTTTTAAAATATTTTATTGGTGTTTGGGAAATTTTAAACTATATATGAGTTTTCAATTATTTGATATTATTCTGTTCAGCTGTTTTGAAATATTAATTCTTTTTATGAGAATGGTTTTACTATGATTGATGCCTTATATGTTTTGATTTTATTGCTTGATGTTTTCTGAGGAATGGTGACGTTCTGTTTTACCATTGGCACATTGGTAAAATGTGCCAATTACATGTGCCAGTCTGATTTGTGGTTTCCAGTTCAGTTTTTGTCTGCACTTTTCCATTTATACTTTATAGTGACTTTATTCTGTATTTGGTGAGGGTCTGTCTGTGTTCTGCATGTGTGAGTGAGGTTAAGTATTCTGCTAACATGTCATTTACATGTAGGGATCTATAGCAGCTTGGATTGTTTGTTTTCCTAATAGGAGGTGTATTGGTGCTTTAGGGCCTGCTGTAATATTTCCAGTGCTGCCTTTTCATAGGTAGGGTTGTAACTGAGTGCTGGCACTTAGTTCTGTTTTGGAATTGGAGGTTTATTATATTAAAATTGTAATTTAGTTTGCTCATGAATTTCTGTGAATCAAGCCCACAGGTAACATGCATTACAATAGTCCTCTGTTATCAAACCGCTATCTGATGGGAGGAGCAATCAGGTAGGAGTTAGCAATCTGTTATCATTCGGAGTTAGCAGTCTGCATGGAGTAGCAATCTGTTATAGTTAGGGATAGTTGTGGGTGGATCCTTGGGCCGGTGGCAGATGACCACGCCCCCGGGGGGGGGGGGGGGAGAAGATCCAGAGAGGGACCACTGCTCAGGCTCAGAGTTTGGAGACAGACACACACTAGTTCTTTTATTAAACTGTATAGTGAACCACCAGAGGTGGCAGTAGTGAGCTGGAAAGCCCGGCTGGGCTGTAGTCCCTCAGGTACTGGAACAGCGATCCCTGGAGGCTGAGCTGTAGAGAAACTGAGATATAGTGAGTAGGCAGGGTATGCAGATGGTAACACTCACACAATGTCCCAATAAAGCCCAGACGCTGGAATGTAGAGGCCCTCGAGGAGCGAGTACCTGGTTCCAGGGAAAGCTCAGAGAGAACGATGGTAACTCACTGATGTAGCTAATATAGTTGGCAGTGATGACTTCCAGGCAGAAGAGTATATGAAGCAAGTCTGGGAACAAGGGCCCTCGAGGAGCGAGTATCGGTTCCAGACTGTCTCTTGAAAAACAAAGGAGAGAGTGAGATCCCCGAGGAGCGGGTACCTCTGGTAAGTCCGAGGAGGCAGAGTTGCTAAGAAAGACAAAGCGAGTCTGTTGTCAATCCTTGCTAACTCGATGTGTTAGCAAATACTGAGACCTTAAATATCCGTCGTGGGTGACGTCATCTTAGGGGGACGCCCCCGAGGTTCGCGCCATTGCCTGTACTTCAGTTGGGGCCGCGCGCGCGCCCCTAGGTCTCCAGGAACATGGCGGATATCAGCGTCGAGCTGGTCCGGGAACGCCCGAAGACTTGCAGCAGAAGAACGCCGCAGCAGCCAATCTTCCCGCGGTCGGAGAGGGAGGCGCCAGAGAGGTAAGGAGGATGGAGAGAGGGCATCGGGCACCGACGGACATAACATCCTCATACCATATGTGGTGGTCACATGGCAGCAGCAAATTTTATGATGCACCACCAAATTCAACAGTCACCCTACGCCCCTGCTGTGGTTTTCATCCCAATCCCCAGGATCAGACTGGCTAATCTGATATTGCAGGCTATTCACAATGAAAATGCATCAACTGCCTCTATTGTATGCCAACATATCTCATGCATATTTATTATGGATATCCTGAAAACCAGATTGGTCAGGCAGGTCCTGAAGAACAAGTTGAGAACCACTGTACTAGGGAGCATATCACCCCCTATGTTGCATAGGTTGTATTAGTTGCCGGTGTTTTGGAGGATTAGATATAAGGTAGCTGAGATCAGATTCCTCTGCATGGGTGTGTGCAATGCTTCAGGTTCATCAATCTCCACAAGCATTATGATCAGTGTAGCGTGGGCTTTTAGAAATCCCCTCCCCTTACTCATTTGATAGAGATGCGAGAGAGAGCACTCTTGGTTGCTGGTCCAATAATTTGTAATGCATTGCCAGATTATTTGAGAAGAAAAATATGTTCGGGTTCCTTTAAAAAGCAGTTAAAAACTGTTCTTTTGATCTGCTTTTGAAAAAGAGCCAGGTGAGAAGTAGGCCATGAACATCTTTGGCGATCTGCAGCAGAAAATTTGCATGTTGAAATCTGAAACAGACTCATGCTTGCTTTTATTGCGGCCGATGCAAAAAATCTTCAAGGGGGGCGCCATGCAATATTTAAATTAGGGGGTCGCACTAGGAAGGGGGCACTGGGGTCGCTTGCGCGACCTTAGCGCCTCCTTCCTACATAGAAACATAGAAACATAGAAATGACGGCAGAAGAAGACCAAACGGCCCATCCAGTCTGCCCAGCAAGCTACGCAGTTTATCCATTTTTTTTTTTTTATCTTCCCCCCCACCTCTTTTTTTTCTCCCCCTCCCCCGTCACTATTGGCTTCCAGCACCCTCCGGCCCCAATTCCCTTCCACCCCTCCACCAATGCAGAGAGCAGTGCCGTATCCGCATCCCAATGAACATCCAGTTCAATCAGGGGTAGCAACTGCCACAATAAACGGCCACACCCCTGCCCCATACTCTTACCCACCTCTGTTTTGCTTGTTTGTTTTTTGTTTTTTTGTTTTTGTTTTTTGTTTTTTTGGAGATGGCAGCCCTCCAACCTTCCGCTCCGTGAAGGTGGAACACAAACCACTGGCATCCCGCTCCGTGAATGCCTCTGTGGCTACTGCCGCTCCGTGCAGTATTTTGCTGCCTGAAGGTGGAACAACTACTTGCCACTGGCATCCCGCTCCGTGAATGCCTCTGTGGCTACTGCCGCTCCGTGCAGTGTTTTACCACCTCCTCTATATTTATGCCCACTAGACTTGATGGATCCACAGTGTTTATCCCACGCCCCTTTGAAGTCTTTCACAGTTTTAGACTTCACCACTTCCTCCGGAAGGGCATTCCAGGCATCCACCACCCTTTCCGTGAAGAAATACTTCCTGACATTGGTTCTTAGTCTTCCTCCCCGGAGCCTCAGCTCGTGACCTCTGGTTCTGCTGATTTTTTTCCGTCTGAAAAGGTTTGTCGTTGTCTTTGGATCATTAAAGTTTTTCAAGTATCTGAAAGTCTGAATCATATCACCCCTGCTCCTCCTTTCCTCCAGGGTGTACATATTTAGATTCTTCAATCTCTCCTCGTACGTCATCCGATGAAGATCCTCCACCTTCTTGGTTGCCCTTCTCTGTACCGCTTCCATCTTGTCTTTGTTTCTTTGTAGATACGGTCTCCAGAACTGAACACAGTACTCCAGGTGAGGCCTCACCAAGGACCTGTACAAGGGAATAATCACTTCCCTTTTCTTACTCGATATTCCTCTCTCTATGCAGCCCAGCATTCTTCTGGCTTTTGCTATCGCCTTGTCACATTGTTTCGCAGACTTCATATCATTAGACACTATCACCCCAAGGTCCCTCTCCTGCTCCGTGCACATCAGCCTTTCCCCCCCCATCGAATACAGTTCATTTGGATTTCCACTCCCCATATGCATGACTTTGCACTTCTTGGCATTGAATCTCAGCTGCCATATCTTCGACCACTCTTCCAGTTTCCTTAAATCCCGTCTCATTCTCTCCACTCCTTCCGGCGTGTCCACTCTGTTGCAGATCTTAGTGTCATCCGCAAAAAGACAAACCTTACCTTCTATCCCGTCCGCAATGTCGCTCACAAAGATATTGAACAGGACCGGTCCCAAAACCGATCCTTGCGGTACACCACTTAAAAACCGCTCTCTCTTCAGAGAAAGTTCCGTTTACCATCACACATTGTCTTCTGTCCGTCAACCAATTTGCAATCCAGGTCACCACCTCGGCCCTCACTCCTAAGCTTCTCGTTTTATTCACCAGTCTCCTGTGCGGAACCGTATCAAAAGCTTTGCTGAAATCCAAGTAGATGACATCGAGCGCTCTTCCTTGATCCAATTCTTTGGTTACCCAGTCAAAAAAGTCAATCAGATTTGTCTGACAGGATCTTCCCCTGGTGAATCCATGTTGCCTCTGGTCCATTAATTCTCCTGACTGTAGATAGTTCACTATTCTCTCTTTCAGCAGTGACTCCATTACTTTTCCCACCACCGAAGTGAGGCTAACCGGTCTGTAGTTGCCAGCCTCCTCCCTGTTCCCACTCTTGTGAAGCGGGACCACCACCGCTCTTCTCCAATCTCTTGGTACCACTCCTGTTTCTAGGGATCTATTGAACAGGTCACACAGCGGACCCGCCAGAACATCTCTGAGCTCCCTCAGTATCCTTGGATGAATCCCATCAGGCCCCATAGCTTTCTCCACTTTCAGATTCTTTAGCTCTTCCCATACATTTTCTACTGTAAAAGGATTTTCATCTATTCCACTTCCCTCCAGTTTCTTGTTGTGTAGAGATGGTCCTTCTCCAGGGTCTTCTTTAGTGAACACAGAGCTGAAGTATTCGTTTAATATTTCTGCCATTTCTTCATCTCTCTCCACACATTGATCATTACCACCTTTCAATTTCACTATACCACTTTGGACCTTTCTCTTTTCGCTGATGTATCTGAAAAATGTTTTGTCACCATTTTTTATCTCCTTGGC
Organism: Rhinatrema bivittatum; assembly: GCF_901001135.1. NCBI lineage: Eukaryota > Metazoa > Chordata > Amphibia > Gymnophiona > Rhinatrematidae > Rhinatrema > Rhinatrema bivittatum. The sequence goes on from NC_042619.1 coordinate 373,914,186, forward strand.
AATCCTCTCTTCCGCTTGACTTTTTGCCAACTTGATTAATTTCTTCGTCTCCCTCAGTTGAAACAAATATTCTTCTTTGTGCTCCTCCCTTTGGGATCTTTTGTATTTTTTGAATGCTGTTCTTTAGCTTTAATTTTGTCAGCCACCTCCTTTGAGAACCAGATAGGTTTCAATTTTCTTTTGCTTTTCTTTACATTTCTAACATATAGAGCAGTTGCCTTGGTGATTGCTCCTTTTAGATTGGTCCACTGCTGATCCACATCTCTTTCATTCTCCCATCCTTTTAGTTCTTCCTCCAGGTACTTCCCCATTTCCTCAAAGTCTGTGTTTTTGAACTGTAAAACTCGGGTCTTTGTGGTTCTTTTCCCTATTCTTTTAGTGATATTAAACCATATCGTTTGATGATCACTGGTGCTGAGGTGGGTGCCCACCTGGACATCGGAGACATTATCTCCATTAGTGAGCACTAAGTCGAGTATAGCTCCTTCTCTCGTGGGTTCCAACACCATTTGTTTGAACAAAGTTACTTGCATGGCATCCACTATCGCTCTACTATTTTTAGTTTCTGCAGATGGGATTTTCCAGTCTACATCTGGCATATTAAAGTCACCCACAATCACCACTTCTCCCTTCTTACCTATCTTATGGATGTCTTCAACCAGATCTCTGTCCAGCTCTTCCTTTTGGTTTGGAGGCCTGTAAACCACTCCAATATAAATGGATGCTCCGTCATCTTTTTTTAGGTCGACCCATAGTGCTTCTTCCTTGCCCCAACTTCCTTGCAGCTCAGATGCTTGGATGTTGTTTCTGACATAAAGAGCCACACCTCCCCCTTTTCTATCCACTCTGTCCTTCCTTAACAAGTTATAGCCTGGTATTGTTGTATCCCATTCATGAGATTCAGTGAACCATGTCTCTGTGATAGCAACAATGTCCAATTCTGCCTCTGTCATTAGGGCCTGTAGATCTGGGATTTTATTTCCCAAACTATGAGCATTTGTGGTCATAGCCTTCCAGGTACTCTCTTTAAGGTTATTGCTTTTCCTGGACTCCTTATGAGACTTTAGTTGAGATTTGTTATTCCCTTCACTCTTTCCTTTTGCAGTTGTGCCACTGTTGACAGAGTTATCCATCTCAATTAGATTTTTCTTTTGGTTATGGAACTTGATATTCTGCATGCATTGTGTTTTTTTTCTCTTTTCTGGTAACACTTCAATGTTTTTCTCAAGAACTTCATTAGTTTTTAATATAGAGAAGGCTTTTTGTTCTTTTTGCATTTGGTACATTGTGTGTCTCCTCATCACAGGTCTAATTCTACCAGAGCCCACTGTAATCCTGGATTTTAAAGAATTTCTTAATGACCTGTTTGAGTGGGGGGGTGTATCTGTTGGCTGTCCATTCGTCAAGAATGGGTGACTGTGGGTCCTACCTGAGCCTAATGAATCTCCTTTTCTTGACTCTTGGTTTTTCTGTGATATTGGGGAATTAATTTCTGAGTAATGCAATGTGGGTGTAATACTTGTAATTGAAGCTAATTGAGCTTTAACCTCAGTCAGCTCCTTTTTCAAGGAAGAGAGTTGTGCACAAATTGGGCAAGCTCTAAGTTTCCAGATGCTTTCCCTCAGAATACAGGCTCCACAGCAGTTACATTGGATAGTCCTCATTTTGGTAATATATGATTTGTATTTCCTTGACTTATCAATGTACTAATGTATCTTGCTGCTAATGTTAAGTTAGGCAGTCTTTATTAGAAAACAAGCCCCAGGGGTGGGTGGCTAGAGGGGTAGGGTGGGAGGGAGTCAAACAGTGTAATCTGGGACAAGCTGGGTAAAGCAGGGCACTTCCTGGAGCAATAATAGTCCTCTATTAAATGATCTCTCAGTACTTATGTGCCAATGTTAAACAGATTATAAAGATAGCTCTACAATAAGAGAAATGCAGGTATATTGAATCTTAAAGCAAACGAATTAGCAAAGAACCAGACCAAATATATACTCCAGCCTCTTCACTGACCACAATGGCTCTCCTTCTCACTAACTTTATCTCCCCCAAGGTCTGAGACACACCCAATCCAGTTAGATGAGGTCACTTCTGGAAGTGTATCTGTCCTTTTTGATCAATTGCTTTAAAACAGACTTTATGCCCCAATATAAAAATTTGACCAGATTATTTATGCCAGCTAACTCCAAATTTGACCAGATTATTTATGCCAGCTAACTCCAAAAGAGAGAGATTTTACAGATTAAAAGCTGGAGTGCTTTGTTTTTTTTTTTTTTCTTTTTTTAACGTTATGGCAGAGCAACCAAACAGCAAATTAACTTGCTAGAATATATCTTACTAACAAGAAATGAAACACAGACAGGAATTATTCACAGAAGCTTTCCACAAAACTTGAAAGTAATAAGCAGGATACTTAGCCACAATGCAAAATCACAATGCAAATTCCAGTAGCACAAGGAGAAAAACCTTCCAGCCTCTTCACTGACCACAATGGCTCGACACAATGGCTGACCACAATGGCTCGACCTCCTAGCGCGACCCGCCGCGGCTGCCAGTTATAAAGACCGGCGCCGGTAAACTCAGTGTCTGTTTTCATAACCTGCCTGTCTGCCAGTAATGAAAACGGCCGCCGAACTCGCCAAACTCGGAGGCCATTTTCATTCTGAGACGCACATTTATCTTTTTGCATTTGGAGTGAATGAGCAATAGCCTCATTCACATGCATTTGCATGTGATGAGCGCTAACTCATTCACTCCGCGTCCGACACGCGTTAAATAGGCGCTAATCCCCCTTTTGCATTAGGGGTGGATTAGCGCCTTTTTAACCCGCATCCGACAGCGGGTTAAACAGTGCACTGTATTGCATCGACCCCATTGGTAGTGATATGTTGTTTGATTTATAAGGCTGATGAATGTGAAATTGTTACCCGCTTCAATTGTTGACAAAAGCGGGATAGAAATGATTTTAAATAAATTAACTTAGCAACATGGTAACATCTGTATGTGTTATTGCAGTGGTTTCCATTCTCAAACCTGTCCTTAAGGACCTCTAGCCAGTCACATTTCCAGATTATCCACAATGAATATGTGTTAGCTATTTACCATATTTTCCGGTGTATAAGTTGCATTTTTTTCAGTGATTTCAATGACTGCAACTTATACACCGGTGTGACTTATTATACTGTCATAATCTCACTCTTTCTCTCTCTCTCTCTCTTGTCATCTTTCAGCCTGTGCTGTTAACCTCACTGTACAAACAAAGGTGCAACTTATCTACCAACATTTTCGCCAAAATGGCATAGAGGGGTGTGACTTATACACCGGAAGATATGGTACATGCATTGTCTCAGTTGTATGCAAAGGTTCCTTTGCCTTCGGTTAATGCAACCCTGATTTAAGTTACAGAGTTCAAATGCCTCCAGGTATACAAGGCAAATCTCAAGATTCCAGTGATGTGGGCATTATTTTTATTATTGTTATTATTATTTACCTAGTGCTATGGGTTGCCATCTGGTTCCAAATTTTCAGGACAGGCTGATCCATTCCTGGCCTTACCCCACTGCAAGCAGGGTCTTGTAGTCTTGCTTTACTAAGAGAATGTAGTTAGTTAAATCAAATCAAAAAAATTAACTATTGCATTTCTTCCATAAAAATCAAAGCATTGTACAATAAAGGAATAAAATAATAGATAAATAAGTTGACACTAAGAAAAAAAAAATACTACTGATAGCAACAAAGACAACAGTAAGGGACACGACTCACGTAACGGTAGTGTTACCTCATAGCGATCCGCAGGGCAGAGGGCTCCCGGCAGGATTGCCGTTCAGCGGCGTCTTCTGGCGGCAGCACGGCCCGATGCGATCTACGCTCAAGCTCCACCCATTGGGGCACGTCATCTTCCTACCCAGAAGTCCCCGTGTTTGCGCAGGAACTTTTGATATTTAAAGACCTGAGCCCAGCACAGCATTGTCTCGGCTATAGGCTTTCTTGTGCTGGTGCTCCCGTTGGATTTTGCCTTTTGCCTCGCTGTTTATTCAGCCTGGACTGAATTGGACCCTTCTGTTGCCTGCTGCTTGCCCTGATTCTGGACTGTGCCTTGGATCTCGTCTGCTGCCGACCCACGACCCGGACTGGATTGGACTATTCCTTGCCTACCATCCTCTCTGATCTTGGACTCCTTCTGATCAGCAGTCACGACCAAGGTAAGACTGTTGGCTACTTTGGATCTACATATCGAACCATAGTCGTAACAGTTAGGGCAATTAATATAAAAACGAAATAAAAAAATGTATCCCTACAGCATTAACTGAACATAAATTCAAAGTGAATAGCAGCAGGTGAAACTAATGGGATACATTCTAATTATGTATCAAAAGGTTTTAAGGTCTTTCCTTAATGTATTAAAATGCTTCTCCCAGCGAAGCATGAGGGGAAGGGAATTCTACAGGCTAGAAGCCAGAAAGGAGAAGGCCATATCCCAGGTTCTTTCCAAACTGATTTCTTTGAAAGAGGGAATTCATAGTAATTCATGCTGAGAAGATCGGAGAGTATGGCTGAGAAGATAGGCATTTAAAAGATTTGAGAGGTAGGTGTGACTCCTCCAGCAAAGTGCCTTAATAAACATGATGCAATACATTTTAAATTGAATATGCAGAGAAATGGGAAGCCAGTGAAGTTGTTGTAATAGATGGAGTGACATGATCCCATTTCTTCTTCCTGAAAATTAGCTTAGTGGCGGTGTTTTGAACTTTCTATTTAAATGTGAAGAAAGGCCATGATAAAGAGAATTGCAGTAATCTACTGGTTGAGTATACGTGAGTAGGTTAGTGATCTCAGATCACTAACCGCAGGAAAAAAAGTGTGAATGTTGTGTGGGATTGGAGACTTGAGGAACAAAATTAATCCTAAGGTGGTGACCACATCTTTTAGCTGGATTTGAGACCCAGACATCAGTGGAGGTGGAAGGTTCAGGTGGTAAGCCACATGGCTTTCAACTTATACTGCTTAATCAAGTTTGAACAAACCACCCCACTGGCAGGATGGCAGAGTCCACCTGGACTATGTAACTTTGGAATCTACTGACAGGCAGCAGCCGGGCTGCCTTTCAAGCTGTAAACCCTGATGGAAGGGCCAGCTACACAGAGGTCAAAGCCACCATACTTGAGAGAGCGGGATGCACACCAGAAGTGTACAGGCAACAGATTCAACAGGGAGTCCTTCAACCCCAGGAAAGTTCACAAAGACTTTTCTATTAGCTAGTAGAGAAGACAGGTGCTAAAGTAGCCAAAATGAGTCTTTTAGAGCAATTTTTGGATGGATTGGACCGGTCTATGCAACAGTGGGAATGTCAGCACCTAAAGCTCACTCTGGAGACCATTGTGGAAATGGCTGACTCCTTTCATCAGGCCCAGTCAATGCTAGAACAACTGCATCTACCTGAGAAACTGCCACCAGTGAGACAGGTCTGCCACAGTCCGAAAGTAGGGCATCGGTCACGGGATCCAGATTCCCCACTCTGCTTCAAATATAGGAAGAGAGATCACTTCGCCTGCAACTGTACTCATGCAAAAGACGAACCTATGGATGTTAACCTGATGACCCCACATTTCTGCAACTTTGTGGATAATCCCCATTTGAGGTTCTCTACTTTTGCAGTTTCCATAGAACTGGATGGCTCTCCCACGCAACCTCTAGTAGACTCAGGAAGCATAAGGACTCTTATCCAGAGGGAGTTAGTGAAAAGAATACAGATTGACTATGAGAAGACAAAACTCCTTGCATTTATTCATGATGACTAGCGACAATACCCGACCAATTAGGTCTTGCTGACGACCTCAGCTGAACAGGCTAACATAGAAGTGGGAGTACTGCCTTGGCTCCTATAGCCCACTGTTTTAGGAAGTGATTATCCAGAGTTTGAGACTTTCTGGAGCCAGCTTACTGAAAAGGGTAGGGGTGTGTGAGCACTTTCTGTGTTTCAGTGTAGTTGACACAGCCTCTAGGGTGAACCCCTGAGGCCTATGCAGGCAGCTAGCAAATGAGTCCTGTAGTGGGGCAGTCTGGAACTTCACCTATAGCAGCTGCCTCTCCTGCAGTTTGAGCCCTTGGGTTCTGGCGGCTGGCAGGACTTAGGCAGGTCCCTAGGGCGGTGACAATAACTAAAGTCCAAAAGCATACTGAGGTCAGGGCAGGCAGCAGACTAATAGAGTCAGAGACAGGCCAAGGTCGGGGCAGGCAATTCCTGGAGTTTGTGTCCCATCAGGTTAGCTGCTGGGCAAGAGTCAGAGACCAGGACAGGTCTGGATGTACAGAGATGGCATCAAACATGATGTAGAAAGGTGATGACCCTGTGAAACTTTTCACGTGGTTATTATGTGAGAATTCAGCCCTTGGGAGGAATGAGGCCCAGTTATCCAGCCGTTGGTTATATAGGCTTGTAGAAAGGCCTTGAGACTTTGATTTACCCACTTGGTTTGTCCATTGCTCTGGGGGTGGAAAGCTGAGGTTTGCTGAGGGTTCAGTCTCGGCGCTTACACTAAATGCTTTAGGTTCTTGTGATCCGTATAGATAGTTACTGGGTGCTTTGCTCCTTCCAGCAGGTGTCTCCATTCTTCCAAGGCTAACTTAACTGTAGTAGCTCATGATCTCCATAGGCATAATTCTTCTCTGCTGGAGAGAATTTCTTTGCACAATAGGAGCAGGATATGAGTGTTCCATTAAGGTTATGCTGTAGGAGGACAGTGCCTACCCCGAGAGTAGACGTATCTACCTCCAAGATGAATGTCTTGGACAGATCCAGATTATGTAGGCACAGGTCGAGGGTTACTCTTGAGACTCTTGAGCTTGGATAGCATCTGTGGTCCAGTATTTGGTGTCTGAGCCCTTTTTAGTTAAGGCTGTAAGTGGGGGCCACTAAGAAGGAATAATCATGGATAAATTGGCTATAGTAATTTGAGAACCCCAGGAAGCGCTGCAGTACTTTAAGACCCACTGGCTGGGGCCACTCCAGTATGGCTTTTAATATATCTGGGTCTATATGGAGGCTTTGACAAGAGATGATATATCCCAAGAAGGGAAGTTTTTCCTGTTCAAAGGTATACTTCTGTAACTTGGCGTAGAGGTGGCACCCGGACAATGACTTTTAGAAGACTAGAATATCAACCAGATAAATTACCACATGGGATTAGAAAAGGTCACGGAAGATCTCGTTTACCATAAATTGGAAGACAACAGGGTAGTTGAACAAGTGAAGGGCATCACTAGGTATGTTAACAGCGGTCTTACATTCGTCACCCTCTCAGATTCTGAACAGGTAGTATGTCCCCCAAAGGTCCAGCTTGGTGAATATTTGCACGCCCCAGAGTGGTCAAAGAGCTCGGAGATCAAGAGAAGAAAATAGCGATTCTTCTTGGTAATACCCTGATAATCAATGCAGGGACATTAATGATCTGTCCTTCTTCCCTATGAAAAAGAGCAGAAAGCGTGTATATTGTGCCCCTGGATGGACCTTGCCAGGGACCAAGTCTATGGCACAATTGTAGGAATTATGAGGCAGCAGGTCCTCTGCCTGTTGTTTGCTGAAAACATCTGCGAATTTGGTATATTGTCAGGGGCAGATTGCAGGAAAAGTGCAGCCCGGGGGATTTTTTTCAGAACCAGCCCACTGGGTATCTGACTTCCTCGGGCACTGCCCCTACAGCACGTGTTTCAAGAGCTCCCAAAAGCTCGCCTCTTAAGAGGTACTTCATGTGACCTGGAACCTGGCAGATTTGAGCCAAAACATTTCTAACATATATTTCACATTTTTCCTAAATAACTAAGTAGTCGTGCACACCCTAGACCAGGCGAGAACAAACAGAGCAGTGGTTCCCCTTCCATCCATGCAATCGATCGATTTGGCTCCGCATAAGTTTGGTTACATCTCTCATTCCTGGTCTGGTGTTAGTCACTTGCCAACCAATCAGCACTTGAAACAGCTGCCAAATAATGAGACAACACACTGCCTGCCAGTGTCAGGCACACACACACACAAACACACACACACATACTCTCTCTCTCTCTCCGAAACAAAACACATACACATTCTGTTGCTCTCAGTATGTGGGTGGGTCTGTGCCTAAGCAAGAGTACATGTGTGTGTCTGTGTTAAAAAGACTTACATCCAGAAACACACACACACAACTCTCTCTCTCTGACACAAAGTATGAGTGTGGATGGGGAGAGCCACTGACACAAAGCAGCCCAGCTCCAGTCGGACACCTGCTTTCCCACATGGAGCCAGTGTAGCCAGGGCTGGTGTAAGATTATTAGGCACCATAGATGAACTTTACAGCCTTACACCCCCTCCAACCCCACCCTCATAAGAACATAAGAACATAAGAAATTGCCATGCTGGGTCAGACCAAGGGTCCATCAAGCCCAGCATCCTGTTTCCAACAGAGGCCAAACCAGGCCACAAGAACCTGGCAATTACCCAAACACCTAGAAGATCCCATGCTACTGATGCACTGATGCAATTAATAGCAGTGGCTATTCCCTAAGTAAACTTGATTAATAGCAGTTAATGGACTTCTCCTCCAAGAACTTATCTAAATCTTTTTTGAACCCAGCTACACTAACTGCACTAACCACATCCTCTGGCAACAAATTCCTGAGATTTATTGTGCGTTGAGTGAAAAAGAATTTTCTCCGATTAGTCTTAAATGTGCTACTTGCTAACTTCATGGAATGCCCCCTAGTCCTTCTATTATTCGAAAGTGTAAATAACCGAGTCACATCTACTCGTTCAAGACCTCTCATGATCTTAAAGACCTCTATTATATCCCCCCTCAGCCGTCTCTTCCCCAAGCTGAAAAGCCCTAACCTCTTCAGCCTTTCCTCATAGGGGAGCTGTTCCATCCCCTTTATCATTTTGGTTGCCCTTCTCTGTACCTTCTCCATTGTAACTATATCTTTTTTGAGATACGGCGACCAGAATTGTACACAGTATTCAAGGTGTGGTCTCACCATGGAGCGATATAGAGGCATTATGACATTTTCCGTTTTATTAACCATTCCCTTCCTAATAATTCCTAACATTCTATTTGCTTTTTTGACTGCTGCAGCACACTGAGCCGACAATTTCAATGTATTATCTACTATGACGCCTAGATCTCTTTCTTGGGTGGTAGCTCCTAATATGGAACCTAACATCGTGTAACTACAGCAAAGGTTATTTTTCCCTATATGCAACACTTTGCACTTGTCCACATTAAATTTCATCTGCCATTTGGATGCCCAATCTTCCAGTCTTGCAAGGTCCTCCTGTAATGTATCACAGTCTGCTTGTGATTTAACTACTCTGAATAATTTTGTATCATCCGCAAATTTGATAATGTCACTCGTCGTATTCCTTTCCAGATCATTGATATATATATTGAAAAGCACCGGTCCAAGTACAGATCCCTGAGGCACTCCACTGTTTACCCTTTTCCACTGAGAAAATTGACCATTTAGTCCTACTCTCTGTTTCCTGTCTTTTAACCAGTTTGTAATCCACGAAAGGACATCGCCTCCTATCCCATGACTTTTTAGTTTTCGTAGAAGCCTCTCATGAGGGACTTTGTCAAACGCCTTCTGAAAATCCAAATACACTACATCTACCGGTTCACCTTTATCCACATGTTTATTAACCCCTTCAAAAAAATGAAGCAGGTTTGTTAGGCAAGACTTCCCTTGGGTAAATCCATGTTGACTGTGTCCCATTAAATCATGTCTTTCTATATGCTCTACAATTTTGATCTTGAGGATAGTTTCCACTATTTTTCCCGGCACTGAAGTTAGGCTCACTGGTCTATAGTTACCCGGATCATCCCTGGAGCCTTTTTTAAATATTGGGGTTACATTGGCCACCCTCCAATCTTCAGGTACAATGGATGATTTTAATGATAGGTTACAAATTTTAACTAATAGGTCAGAAATTTCATTTTTGAGTTCCTTTAGTACCCTAGGATGCATACCATCCGGTCCAGGTGACTTGCTACTCTTTAGTTTGTCAATCTGGCCTACTACATCTTCCAGGTTGACAGTGATTTCATTCAGTTCGTCTGACTCATCACCCCTGAAAACCAACTCCGGAACTGGTATCTCCCCAACATCCTCACTAGTAAACACGGAAGCAAAGAATTCATTTAGTCTTTCTACAATGGCCTTATCTTCCCTAAGAGTCCCTTTAACCCCTCGGTCATCTAATGGTCTAACCGACTCCCTCACAGGTTTCTTGCTTTGGATATATTTTAAAAAGTTTTTATTATGAGTTTTTGCCTCTATGGCCAACTTCATTTCAAATTCTCTCTTCGCTTGTTTTATCAATGTTTTACACTTAACTTGACAATGCTTATGTTTTATCCTATTTTCTTCAGATGGATCCTTCTTCCAATTTTTGAAGGATGATTTTTTTGGCTAAAATAGCCTCTTTCACCTCACCTTTTAACCATGACGGTAATCATTTTGCCTTCCTTCCACCTTTCTTAATGCGTGGAATACATATGGACTGCGCCTCTAGGATTGTATTTTTAAACAATGTCCAAGCCTGTTGAACACTTTTAACCTTTGCAGCTGCACCTTTCAGTTTTTTTCTGACTATTTTCCTCATTTTATCAAAGTTTCCCTTTTATGCATTTATAAATAAGTTTACATGAGAGGACAGCCCAAGTACAGTCTGTGCTGTTGTAGTGCCAACCAGAAAACCCTGCCAAAAAAAAACAAAACAGAACACATGGAACCCATATTTCTCTTCAATAAACTAAAAAGCCATGGGATAGGAGGTGTTGTCCTGATGTGGAATGATAACTGGTTAAAAGACAGGAAACAGAATAGCACTAAACGGGCAGTGTTCCTAGTGGAGAAAGGTGAATCATGGATCGTCCCAAAAATCTGTCCTGGGACCAGTGCTGCTCAGCGTGTTCATTAAAGATCTAGAAAGGAAAGTGAACAGATTTGTAGTTTACACACAAATATTCAGAATAATTAACACACAGGCAGATTGAAAGGAACTACACCAAAGACTTCGCAAGACTGGGGAATTGGGCATCTAAATGGCAGATGAAATTTAATATGGACAAATGCAAAGCAATGCCGCCCTGATTTTAGATATACAGTGATGGATTCTGATTATGTAAAACTACCTAGGAAAAAGGTCTAGGAGTCACTGTGAAGACAGTACATTGGAATCCTCAGCTCAGAGTGTGATGGCAGTCAGAAAAACAAAGAGAATGCTAGGAATAATTTGAAAAGGAATGGAGAGTAAAACCAAGGACATCATAATGTCTCTGAATAGATCCCTGATGTGGCGGCATCTGGTCATTCTGGTATAGTAGAGTTAGAAAAGGTTTAGAGAAAGCAACAAAAATAGTTAAGGGGCTGGAACAGCTCCCTTATGGAGAAAGGCTGAGCAGGTTAGGGCTCTTCAGCTTGGAGAATACTTTTTCCAATTTGTTTTAAATCTGCTACCTGTTAGTTTCGGTGAGTATCCCCTAGTCCTGGTGTTATTTGACAGGGTAAATAGCTCTTCTACTCCCCTCACAATTTTGTAGTCCTCAATCATATCCTGCCTCAATTGTCTCTTTTTTCACTAAATGCACAAACAAATTATGGAATTCAGTGCCTGAAGATGGGATCAAGTCAGCTAGCATAACCAAATTTAAACAGAGTTTGGACAAGTTCATGGAAGAAAAGTCCATTATTATTAATCAGGTGACTCAAGGAGATCCACCACTTGTCACAGGGAGGTAGCAGCAAGAATCTGAATCTACTATTAGGGTTTGGCCTCTGTTGGAGACAAGATGCTGGGCTTGATGGACCTTTGGTCTGAGCCAGCATGGTACTTCTTATGTTCTTATGGTGTTAAGTCTATTGTAATGCATGTTGGGTTTGGGCCTGGACCTCAGAAAATCTTTTAAGGTAGAAACAAAAAATGAACTGGAACCCACAAAAAGTACAACAATGGAAAAACAGAATCACCATTTTTCCTCATAAAATATTAAACAATAAAATAAAAAAATATAAAATGTCAAACATAATAGTAAAACCATACTAAAAAAAGAATAAATATTTCAAAACAGTTGACAAATAGAACAACCAACAATTGGGAACCAGTAAAAAATTTTAAAACAGTAGCCACATTTAATTACATCTAATAATTTAAACTAATATGGATTAAAAATTCTACACTCTTTATACCTGGGAACTTTTGATTCCTATTACTTTGAATTGTTGTGGATCAGGCAGTCATAGGGGTGCACCCACATTCTCTAGCATACATGTTCATTCTCATACATATTCTGTCATATGCACCCTCACAAATATGTTCTCTCACATTTGCTGACACTCAAACGCACTCTCATGCTCTCACACATGCTCACTCACATGTACTCTCTCATATGTACACTGACACACATGCACGCATACATGCTCAAAGTTCATAACAGCTCAAATAGGTACTCAGTGATTAACTCTCACTCTGCCTCTTAATAAGTTACAAAAAAAAAATCTTTTACTTACTTTTTCATTGGTGGTCAGGGGGTATTCAAGCAGAGCCCCAAAATACTAGGGTCTGGGTAGGCGCCCTGCTGCTGATCCAGTAGGAAGTGATGATCCCTAAGGGTAATTTTTTGTTTTGTTTTGTTTGTAGCTGTTGCGCCTGGGAGCAGTGGGAAGTGCTCAACCTGTGGAGAGGTAGCCCCGGGAGATTCATACATTTGTGTCTCTGGCAGAGGAGACTCAAGACCAGGTGAGGCAGGGCAAAGCAGGTGTGAGGGAGGCAGCGGGATTACTTCCCATTGCCACGATGATGGTAGGGGCAGAAAGGAGAATAGAGAGAGCAGGCCCATGGAGTTGCCTTACAGCTGCCGTCAGGGCCTGGTGGCGTCCTCCAGTTGAGCATCTCCCATCTTCGGCCCCACTCCTGCGGCGGCTCGCAGTAACCGACATTGGTCCCGCCGGTCCACAGCAGATCGTGGCTGCAATGGCATGTAAAACAGAGGAAGGGGCCACAGTGTTCCCACCGCCATGGTGCTGCGTAGGGGAGGAGTGCAGGGAGCAGGTTCCAGGCCCATACTGCTTCTCTGCAAAAAATGAAAAGGCAGCCTTGAGCAGAGAGAGAAGAGCTGCTGCAAGGTGGTATTGGGCACCTTGCAGCATGGGGCTGCTGTGACCAACACCAACCATGTCATTGGGCTGTCCGGCCCACCGGGGCATGCCCGAAGGCCCGATAGGCCTATCCTCCCCTATATATTGTGGTGGCAGACCTGGAAGCTCTGAGATAAGTGTCCAAACCACAGGCACCATGGGGAAACTTTGGCAATGCATTGTTCATGATAGCAAGTACCCCATCTGGCAATTTTCAATGTGAACCACTCGATGTGGGGCTGATGTAGCATGAACCATGGCAGAACCAAGATAACTGTGTTGACTGCCTTGGGCAACACATAGAGACTGATCTGATCTCCATGCAGGATCCCTGTTTACACGGCCAGTGGTACTGTGGCTCTTGTAACATGTCCGGATAAAGGTTCTCCATAAATGGAGGAAATTGAGACCAGAGTGTCCAAGGAAACCATTGGTATACGGTAGTGTTGGGCCAGAGCCTTTGGATAAAGCTGCCCCCAACACAGGTATCCAAAAAGGCATCGGCAAGAATGTCCCCAAGGGATAGATAGTTGTGGAGAGGTGCAAGGATGACCTAGGATGGCCTCTCCCACCAGGCCTACGCCCTTGAGTTTCCCGGCTTATTCGGGCAGCAATTTGTGAAATGCCCAGATGCAGAACAGTATAAACACAGGTTCAGGTTATGGCATCTCTGCTTCTCTTCTGCTGATAGCTTGAAGCAATCCACCTGCATGGCTTCCACTGGTACAGGTCCCAGCTCCAGATGAGAACAGGAGGTTAAAGCATGCTTGAAATTCGGGGTGAGGGAACAGGGTGGTGAGCCAAGCCTCTCTATTTAGCTCATTTGTGGAACCTCAGGTCTAGCTATATGGCTATGTTAATCAGGCCTTCTAAAGTGTCCAGCAGGTCCCAGGCAGCCAATTCATTTTGAATGTGCTCCAAGAGTCCTTGGCAGAAAATCGCAATCAGGCTATCACTGCCCCATTGAAGTGTACTGCTTTGCCTAATCTGTAGAAGTTCAGATGCCTTGGAAGCTGTGCGACCGGGATCATCGAATATTTGCTGGAATTCTTGTAAGAAGTGCACCAGGTCCCCCAAGAGTGGATCATCCCTTTCCCAAAGGAGTGAGGCCCAAGCCAGCGCAGTGCCACCTAACAAGAAGAGAATATAAGTCACTTTGACTTGGTCTGTCAGATACAAGGGTGCCTGCAATTCAAATTGCATCCGACATTGGTTCAGAAAGACTCTACATTTTAGTAGATCTCCATTGTACCTTGGAGGTAGATGGTGGAGTGGGGGAGTAGCAGGACACAAAGCGGGTGCTGGATTCAAAGCCAGAGAGGCCAGGCTACAAGATATATGGCCATAGTGTTAAGCTGATCCTGCTGCTGCTGGAGCTTGTATGCTATGTTGGCATTAGCAGAGGCTGGAGGCAAGTCCGCCAAGCTCATGGCCTCAGCAAATTGTGAAGGGTAGTGGGTGTTGGAGCCCTTTGTGCTGCAGCATAGTTGAAGCAGCCTCAAGGGCAAACCCCCAAGGCCTACGCTAGCATTTGGCAAATGTGCCTTGTAGCAGGACAGTTTGGAGATTCACATTTACCAGCCACCTCCCCCACAGGTTGAGTCCTTGGGTTCTGGCGGCCAGCAGAACTTAGGTGAGTTCCTATGGTGGTGACGATAACTAAAATCCAAAAAGCACACCTGGGTTAGGGCATGCAGCAAACAAACAGAGTCAGGGTCCAGGCAAGGGGTCAAGTTTAGGCAAGAGGTCAGTTCCAGCTGGCAGGCAATCTTGGTCAGGTCCAACAAGAGGTCAAGATCTGGAGAGTCAGGCCAAGGGTAGATGAAGACCCACTGAAGACACTAGACAAAACAGATATGATAAGGTGAAGCTGGATGAAGAAAGCTGGTGAAGACAAATCTGGACAAGGCAAGGCTGGAGAAGACAAGGCTGGACGAGGCAAAGCAGGAAGGCAAGGTAGGATGAGGCAAGGCTAGATGAGGCAAAGGAATGCAGGAATAAGAAAATAAGAACATAAGAAGTTGCCATACTGTGTCAGACCAAGGGTCCATCAAGCCCAATATCCTGTTTTCAACAGTGGCCAATCCAAGTCACAAGTACCTGTCAAGCATCCCAACATTAAATAGTTCCCAAGCTACTATTCCTTATTGATTAATAGCAGTTTATGGACTTCTCCTCCAGGAACATATCAAAACCTTTTTAAACCCAGTTACACTAACTGCCGTAACCACATCCTCTGGCAATGAATTCCAAAGCTTCATTGAACATTGTGTGAAAAATAATTTTCTCCGATTTGTTTTAAATGTGCTGCTTGCTAACTTCATGGAGTGCCTCTTAGTCCTTCCATTATCCGATAGAGTAAATAACCAATTCACATTTACTCGTACAAGTCCATTCATGATTTTGTAGACCTCTATCGTATTCCCCCCTCATCCGTCTCTTCTCCAAGTAGAACAGCCCTAACCTCTTTTGCCTTTCCTCATAGGGGAGCTGTTCCATGCCCCTTATCATTTTGGTCATCCTTCTCTGTTCTTTCTCCAGTGCAACTATATCTTTTCTGAGATGTGGCGACCAGAATTACACACAATATTCAAGGTGTGGTCTTACCATGGAGTGATACAGAAGCATTATGACATCCACTGTTTTATTTGTCATTTATTTCCTAATAATTCCTAACATTCTGTTCGCTTTTATTGATGGCTACACCACACTGAGCCAACAATTTCAATGGATTATCCACTATGATGCCTAGATCTCTTTTGCTGGGTGGTAACTCCTAATATGCAACCTAACATTGTGAAAATACAGCAATGGTTATTCTTCCCTATATGCATCATCTTACAGTTGTCCACATTAAATTTCATCTGCCATTTAGAAGCCCAATCTTACAGTCTCACAAGGTCCTCCTGCAATTTATCACAATCCGCTTGTGATTTAACTACTCTGCATAATTTTGTGTCATCTGCAAATTTGATCACTTCTTTCGCCCAGATCATTTCTAAATATATTAAAAAGTACCAGTTCAAGTACAGATCCCTGAAGCACTCCACTGTTTACCTTTTTCCACTGTGAAAACTGACCGTTTAATCCTACTCTCTGTTTCCTGTCTTTAACCAGCTTGCAATCCACAAAGGGACATTACCTCCTATCTCCTGACTTGTTACTTGTCTTAGAAGCCAAATACACCACATCTAATGGTTCACCATTATCCATGTTTATTTACCCCTTGAAAAAAAATGTAATAGATTTGTGAGGCAAGACGTCCCTTACTGGCTGTGTCCCATTAAACCATGTCTATCTAAATTTTCTATGATTTTATTCTTTACAACAGTTTCCACAGTTTTTCCTGGCACTGAAATCAAGCTCACCTGTCCATAGTTTCCCAGATCACTTCTGGAACTCTTTTTAAATATTGGAGTGACACTGGCCACCTTCCAGTTTTCAGGTACAATGGATGATTTTAATGGTAGGTTACAAATTAATTGTAATAGGTCTGAAATTTCATTTTTGAGTTCTTTCAGAACCTGGGGTGTATATCATCTGGCCCAGGTGATTTACTACTCTTCAGTTTGCCAATCTGGCCTACTACATCTTCCAGGTTCACCGTGATTTAGTTCAATTCATCTGAATCATCAACCTTGAAAACCGTCCCCAACAATTTCATTCATAAACACTGAAGCAAAGGATTCATTTAGTCTTTCCACAATGGCCTTAGCTTCCGTAAGTGCCGCTTTAACCCCTCAATCCTCTAACAGTCCAACCGACTCCCTTGCAGGAGATATATTTTTAAAAGTTTTTATTATGAGTTTTTGCCTCTATGGACAACTTCTTTTCAAATTCTCTCTTAGCCTGTCTTGTCAGTGTTTTACATTTAATTTGCCAATGTTTATGCTTTTTCCTATTTTCTTCAGATGGATCCTTCTTCCAATTTTTGAAGGAAGATCTTTTGGCTAAAATAGACTAACCATGCCAGCAATCGTTTGGTCTTCCTTCCACCTTTCTTAATGCATGGAATACATTTAGATTGTGGTTCTAAGATGGTATTTTTTTAACAATATCCATGCCTGTTGCACACTCTTAACCTTTGTAGCTGCACCAATAAGGTTTTTTTTTTAACCATTTTTCTCATTTTATCAAAGTTTCCCTTTTGAAAGTTTAGTTATAGAACCATGAATATACTTACTGTCCCCCTTCCAGTCATTAATTCAAATTTGATTATGTTATGATTACTATTGCCCAACGGCCCCACCACTGTTAACTCTCTCACAAAATCCTGCACTCCACTAAGAATTAGATATAAAATAGCTCCCTCTCTCGTCAGTTCCTGAACCAATTGCTCCATAAAACTGTAATTTATTCCATCCAGGAACTTTATCTCTCTAGCATGTCCTGATGTTACATTTACCCAGTCATTGAAATCTCCCATTATTACTGCACTACCAATTTAGGCCTGGATTTATCAAAATGCGGTAAGTACCGCATGCGATAGCAAAAGGGGTGTGTTTTATGCTAATATAGTATTTATTGCAATTTGCACTAATTACCTGTGCAAATTGTGATACCATTTCAGAATCTGCAATAAGTGCCAAACCTGTTGTATTTCCTGCATTCAACCACTGGGGGACCATTTTTAATGATATGTGAGAGAGAGAGAGAGAGAGAGAGAGAGAACCTGGCCATGATGTCATGGCCCATAGGCAGGTATTTGTATCCCTATGGTAGGCCCACCTAGTAACTCGAGGTGGGGTTTAGGTATGAGTGTAGGGGGATAGGGGCCACTTTGACATGCTACGTGACACCTACGAACAGAATAGTGGTCTCTTGTGAAGATTTTCTGGCCTTCGGAGTGAGGAAACTCACTCCAAGATGAGATTTGGGCAATGTTCTCTCAACCTAGCTTGATGTTACCCAGGTAGAGAGTCCATCAAGCTAGGTTGAGAGAACACAGCACAAATCTCATCTTGGAGTGAGTTTCCTCACTCTGAAGGTCATCAAGTCTTCACAAGAGACCACTGTTCTGTTCGTAGGTGTCACATAGCATGTCAAAGTGGCCCCTAACCCCCTACACTCATACCTAAACCCCACCTCGAGTTACTAGGTGGGCCTACCATAGGGATACAAATACCTGCCTATGGGCCATGACATCATGGCCAGGTTCTCTCTCTCTCTCTCTCTCTCTCTCTCTCTCTCTCTCTCTCTCTCTGTCAATTCAGCTGAAATCAAACTCAGCCCACTCCTCCTATTTTGGAATTTGCATCGCATCATACGATATGGTGCGATCACATGCAGTAAACACGTTTTCGCATGCGTTAATGGGGCTTTTCACATGCGATAAGCCCTTAACGCATGCGAAAACACCTTACCGCATTTGGATAAATGACCCCCTTAGTTAGGTTCCCTAATTTCTGTTAGCATTTCAACATCCATCTCATCATTTTGGCCAGATAGACAGTAGTATTAGGGATGTGAATCATGTGCCCGATCGTTTTAATGATCTGGATCGGCTGGGAAAGAAAAAAATCTGATCGGCATGTTTTTTTTTGTAAAAA